>NC_045164.1:28859239-28984239 GCF_900700415.2 Clupea harengus
AGAGGAGAGGAGAGGAGAAGAAAGGAAAGGAAGAGGAGAGGAGAGGAGAGGAGAGGAGAGGAAAGGTCAGTGAGACAGGAAGAGGGAGAACGGATGTCAGTGTAAACAGGGTTAGGGTTGGGGTTTGGTACTGGGTTGGGTTTGGTACTGGTTAGGGGTTGGGTACTGGGTTGGGTACTGGGTTAGGGTTGGGTACTGGGTTGGGGTTGGGTACTGGTCCATGTGGTACTGGTCCTCACCTCAGACAGGAGTTGAAGGTTCCACAGCAGCTCCTTATCAAGCTCCTCCTCCTTCTGCACCTCCTCATCTGCACACAAGAGACACACAGTAGGTACAAGTAGGTGAACAAGGTGTCTGTGTCTGTGTCTGTGTCTGTGTCTGTGTCTGTGTCTGTGTCTGTGTCTGTGTCTGTGTCTGTGTCTGTGTCTGTGTCTGTGTCTGTGTCTGTGTCTGTGTCTGTGTCTGTGTCTGTGTCTGTGTCTGTGTCTGTGTCTAGGGTCTCTCTCTCTCTCTCTCTCTCTCTCTCTCTGTCTCTCTCTCTGTCTCTCTGTCTGTCTCTCTGTCTGTCTCTCTGTCTGTCTCTCTGTCTGTCTCTGTCTCTGTCTGTCTGTCTGTCTGTCTCTGTCTGTCTGTCTGTCTCTCTCTCTCTGTCTCTCTGTCTCTGTCTCTCTGTCTCTGTCTCTCTGTCTCTCATGCACACATCCTCCTCCCTCATGCACGCACACACCTTTCTCACGTATACAGGTAACACACACAGCTCTCCCATAAACACACACAGCTCTCTCAGACACACAGACACACACACCTCTCCCATAAACAAACACACCTCTCCCATAGACACACACCTCTCTCATAAACACACACACCTCTCCCATAAACACACAAACACACACACCTCTCTCAGACAAACACACACACACACACACACTCTCACGGACACACACAGGACACCCAGCAGTAGTTAAGTGTACTTACTGGCTGTGCTTTGGGTTATGGCATTACAACAGTGTGGCACGAAGAGCTTCAGGGACTCCTCTGGGTGACACTGAAGGGGATGAACGGAAGGAGAGACGAGAAGAAGAGAGAAGGAGAGAGAAGAAGAAGAGAGAAGGGAAGGAAAGACAAGAAGAAGAGAGAAGGTTAGCTGGGCTGTCCTCCTATAGTAGCCATGCATTAGCAATGATATCACATCTTACAAAGCCATTGGGCACTATCTATGTATGTGTGTGTGTGTGTGTGTGTGTGTGTGTGTGTGTGTGTGTGTGTGTTTATGTGTGTGTGTGTGTGTGTGTGTGTTTGTGTGTGTATATATGTGTGTGTGTGTGTGTGTAAGTGTGTGTGTGTAAGTGTGTGTGTGTGTGTGTGTCTGTATCACATCTTACAAAGCCATTGGGCACTATCTATGTATGTGTGTGTGTGTGTGTGTGTGTGTGTGTGTGTGTGTGTGTTTATGTGTGTGTGTGTGTGTGTTTGTGTGTGTATATATGTGTGTGTGTGTGTGTGTAAGTGTGTGTGTGTAAGTGTGTGTGTGTGTGTGTGTGTCTGTATCACATCTTACAAAGCCATTGGGCACTATCTATGTATGTGTGTGTGTGTGTTTGTGTGTGTATATATGTGTGTAAGTGTGTGTGTGTAAGTGTGTGTGTGTGTGTGTGTGTCTGTGTTCACGTCAGTCTCACCTTGATCTCTGTGTGTGTGTGTATGTGTGTGTGTGTGTGTATATATGTGTGTGTGTGTGTGTGTGTTCACGTCAGTCAGTCTCACCTTGGTAGCAGCTCTGCACATGTCGGCCACCATCCTCCCGGACACGTGCGTCTCGAAGATGTTGGTCGTGGCGAAGTTGAACACCTTCTCCAGAGCCACCTGTAGTGAACATGATGGCGTGAAACAACAAGTGTGTCTCTACTCGTGTGTCTGTGTCTGTGTCTGTGTCTGTGTCTGTGTCTGTGTCTGTGTCTGTGTCTGTGTCTGTGTCTGTGTCTGTGTCTGTGTCTGTGTCTGTGTCTGTGTCTGTGTCTGTGTGTATACGTGTGTGTGTATACGTGTGTGTGTGTGTCTGTGTGTGTGTGTGTGTGTGTGTGTGTATACGTGTGTGTATACGTGTGTGTATACGTGTGTGTATACGTGTGTGTCTGTGTGTGTCTGTGTGTGTCTGTGTGTGTCTGTGTGTGTCTGTGTGTGTGTGTGTGTGTGTGTGTGTGTGTGTGTGTGTGTGTGTGTGTGTGTGTGTGTGTGTGTGTATCAGACCTGGAAGATCTCCATGGAGCACTGTGTGAGGATGGTGCTGAAGGTCGAGGAGAGACCCAGCTCCACCAGACTCTCCAGGTGGGTCATCTTCTCCGTCTCCATCTCCTCTCTCGTGAGGTCGGGAGAGCTGCTGTCAATCAGGGCGAAACATCTGCCACACACACACACACACGCACCCGCTTTGGTTAACAAAAGGTACTGTACAACATAAAGCTGGACTAAAAATGTATTTATTCAGGAAGGCATTTCTGGCCTTGTGTTAAATGGTATGTTAAAATGTTAAAAAGTTTTCTATTATGCTTATGTTAATTCATTTTTATTTTATTGTATTATTATAGTTAGTTTTTAATATGTTGGCACTCTGAGATTCTTTTGAATGAAGAGTGCATTACAAATAAAATAAATTATTATTACAACATACAGACATTCTATGGAATCGAGGATGATACTGTACCTGTCCATGAACTGTAGGACGAAGTCTTCAAACTCTGCCGAGGCGGAGCACATCTCTTTCTCCACCTACCCAAAGACCCGAGGTGGGGGGGGGGAAAAGGAGACAATAAGACCCAAGATATAGGAACACCATCCTTTGTTAAAATAAACGGCAAGGCTGTTTCACCTGTGTGAGGTCCTCCCGCTCGTGCACCGCGGAGGAGCAGTCCACCAAAGGCACCAGGGTAGCGAACGTGGCTATGAGCTGGAATGTTATCTGCAGGCAGAAGAAGAAAAGCCACCTTTACAACTCCAGAGAACCTGACCTCTTATCTTTACAGTGACAGTGTTTGAGTGTCAAGAGTTTGCCTCCAAAAAGCACTTCGTGACTGCATGTTTGAGACGTTTTGTAAACTATGACTTTGGGCTCTGTAAAGCACTTTGAGCCAACGCATGCTGTTGCGAACACAAATATTAATCCAGAACTGAATTGAAGTGAACTGATTGTGATTTCCCCACCATGCACTGGGGTTCCACTGTTCAGTGCACATGTGTTTACAATGAAAGGGTGTATGTATGGAGAGTTTGATTCACAAAAGCACTTTTACATATAACCGAATGTTTGGGTACTGTAAGTTCTAAGCGATGGCGATGGCGATTACCCACCATGCACTTGCTGAAGTCGTTGGGGTCCACCCCTGGCAGTGCCCTCATGAGCAGGGGCAGCATGTGGGTGGGGCCCTCGGGGAAGCGCCCGCCCACGGACACCAGGCTACGGGCCACGCAGATCATGCAGCTGAGGGTGGCCGTCAGCTGGTGCGGCTCGATCAGAGTCTCCATGGCGGGGTACGTCCTGCAGGGGGCGACGGGCAGAGAGTGAGTGAGGGCATGGGGAGGCGATGAGAGCCATTCATTAGGGGCGGCTTTTCTGTTCTTTTTATCTTACAACACTTTGGCCCATTGAGTTCCACTTGTATTCCTCAACCAGAACAGTACACTGTTACCCATGCAAGCGAATCCCACTGGGTTTAGCCAATATGGGGAATCCCCTCTGTACCGATATTCATATGGGGAATCCCCCTGTACCGATATTCATATGGGGAATCCCCTCTGTACCGATATTCATATGGGGAATCCCCCCTGTACCGATATTCATATGGGGAATCCCTCTGTACCGATATTCATGTGCACATAACAGAGGTGTCTAAAAACTCCTCCTCAATATTTATCCATGAAGTAATTAATTTGGGTGCTAATTAATCACATTTTTCTCTTAGATTCAGAAGCTCCTACTGAGTCAGTTCAGTTAGACCTAGATCAGGGTTCTAGATCAGGGTTCTAGATCAGGGTTCTAGATCAGGGTACTAGATCAGGGTTCTAGATCAGGGTACTAGATCTCTCTGCACGAGGGTGAGGGTTACGGTTACTTTGCAAGCACTAGATCTCTAGTGGAGCAAAGAGCAGCCCTGAAAATAGATATACACACACACACTCTCTCACACACACACTCACTCACTCAAACACACTCTCTCACACACACACACACTCAAACACTTAAACACTCAAACACACATCCACTGACTAATCAGCACAAATATACACCCACTAACACACACACACACACTCGCTGACTCACTTGTCAAGTTTGGGCATAGAGCCATATACTCTCATGTATGCGCGTGCACACACACACACACTCTCTCTCTCTCTCTCTCTCTCTCTCTCTCTCTCTCTCTCTCTCTCTCTCTCTCTCTCTCTCTCTCTCTCTCTCTCTCTCTCTCTCTCTCTCTCTCTCTCTCTCTCTCTCTCTCTCTCTCTCTCTCTCTCTCTCTCTGCGTGCGCGAGTGAGAGAGAGAGAGGGTGCGTGTGTGTGTGTGTGTGCGCGTGCGTGTGTGCGTGCGAGTCTCACACACACACACACACACACACACACACACACACACACACCCTCTCTCTCTCACTCGCGCGCGCACACACACACACACACACACACACACACACACACACACACACACACACACACACACACACACACACACACACACCCTCTCTCTCTCACTCACTCGCGCGCGCACACACACACACACACACACACACACACACACACACACACACACACACACACACACACACACACACACACACACACACACACACACACACACACACACACACACACACACACACACACACACACACACACACACACACACACACACACACACCCTCTTTCTCTCTCTAAACTCACTTCTCCAGCACCGGCGGTATGACGAGCTCGGGCCGCATGAGGGCCAGGTTCTGCAGTGCCTGGGCGGCGTCCAGGCTGCCCGTCTTGCTGAACATGGCCAGCAGCACCGGCTGCTTCATACTCTCCACGAAGTCGTCGATGTCCTGCTCGCTCAGACGGTGGTTCTCGGGCACCGGCGACAGCCATGTGGGGCTGCGGTGGCGCTCGCGGTGAAGCCGGCGGACCACACACGCCGGGAGACGCTGCAGCAGCTTCATCAGCTTCATCTAGGGGGGGGGGCAGACACACACAGGTCACAGAGTGTGTTGGACCGGAGTCTGATGACATTTTTAAATATTTTCCTCTATGCAACAACCTGCCACTGACCCTAACCCCACTATCTGTAAAGTGATCACTTTCATTCATCTAACGCAACACTATGCAACAACCTGCCACTGACCCGAACCCCACTATCTGTAAAGTGATCACTTTCATTCATCTAAAGCAACACTATGCAACAACCTGCATTACACTTGTATTACATGGGCCACTACCTTTGGCATCCTCTTCAAATTCATGTGGATGGTATGTGGTCATGAGAAAACACACCTGTCGTTGCCACTAGACGCACAGGCTATGCAACACGTAGTTTTGTTGGTTGGGTCAGAAAACCTCACAAAAATGTAAGAAAAAGCCTTTACAGCAAGGCATCTCCAACAGTATCACCAAAGATATGCCACTTAGCATGTCTGTAAGCTGTTATCTGTGCCAACTGGGCTGTTGGTGGTTTTTTGCATGCTTTTAAGCATGCTAGTTTTAGACCAAAACTGCATAATGCTGCTTTAATATGACCTTTTCCACTGTTTTTTAATTTAAAGTGTGGGGACAAAGCATTAACTAGAACTCAAGTTATTTAATAATGAGATTTATACTCAGTTTAGATCTACAGGTTTCACTACGAGGTCTGGAACACAGAACCTCCCGTCATACTAGTCAAGGAGGAGGACACAATGGTGTCATTTAACAAGACTATTCTACATTTACATTTACATTTAGTCATTTAGCAGACGCTTTTGTCCAAAGCGACGTACAAGGGAGAGAACAGTCAAGCTAAGAGCAATAAAAAACATGGTGTAACAATAAATACTACTTTACATAAGAATTAGAAAAACGACCTAGAAAGGAAAAAGAAGTGCAGGAATGTAACTGCTGAAGTGCAAGTTAAGCGCTAGTCAAGGTGCCAGTTAGGAAGGGAGGTGCTCTCTGAAGAGTTGGGTCTTCAAAAGCTTCTTGAAGGTAGAGAGGGACGCCCCTGCTCTCGTAGTACTAGGCAGTTCGTTCCACCAACGTGGAACTACAAATGAGAATAGTCTGGATTGCCGTGCTTGCACAGACTATTCTATTCTATTCTATTCACCAGGCTGGCATGTAGGCATGCATAAGGCATGCATAAGGCATGCAGGACACGCTGTAAAGGCCAACATCCTTTTAATAGGACAACGCCTTGGCTAATGGAGGCACAGTACCCTTGCTACTTAAATCACTCCTGCTTAAAATAAATCAACGTCCACCAAGTCACACACATTCAAAACAACCACATTCTCTTTCCTGATTTTGTCACATTGCCGTTATGATAGATGCCTCCTCTCAAACAGGATTGTATTGTACAACAATCTGACGCTAGGATAAATCATCACCAAAACCCACCAGGGGTTCAAAGCCCCCTGAAGACCTTACAGGTCACCCTATGTGAACGTACATCTCTTACAGGTCAAAGGTCACCCTATGTGAACGTACGTCTCTTACAGGTCAAAGGTCACCCTATGTGAACGCACGTCTCTTACACTCTTACAGGTCAAAGGTCACTCTATGTGAACGCACGTCTCTTACAGGTCAAAGGTCACCCTATGTGAACGCACGTCTCTTACAGGTCAAAGGTCACTCTGTGAACGCACGTCTCTTACAGGTCAAAGGTCACCCTATGTGAACGCACGTCTCTTACAGGTCAAAGGTCACCCGATGTGAACGCACGTCTCTTACACTCATACAGGTCAAAGGTCACCCTATGTGAACGCACGTCTCTTACACTCTTACAGGTCAAAGGTCACCCTATGTGAACGCACGTCTCTTACAGGTCAAAGGTCACCCGATGTGAACGCACGTCTGAAAAGGTCAGTGCCTGATGACCCGACGCCTTTCATGAACAGATGTTTCTGGAAAGCACAAGGCACGTGGCACTGGCACACAAGCAACCTTTGGCAACGGAACACGGGGCCATCTTATGTAGACCCAGACCCAGGGTGTCAGCATACACCGCTTAATGGACCTTTCACCCCCCCAGAGAGAGGGAGAGAGATGTGGGGAGAGGACAGGTGGGGTGGGGGTTACTAAATGGGACCACACAGGGCCTGAGGGATTCTGAAGGACAGGGAGATACCCTGTATAGAGCTGAAGGACGGAAATACCCCGTATAGAGCTGATCAAGAATAAACCAATTCAGACCCTGGGCTCGCATAACTTGGAGACCTGGGGGTATTTACAGTGTCTGAGGCACGTCGCTGGAGTGCCATACCTCACTCTCTACTGTCTGACCCAGCTGCTGTCATGGTTAGCGTCCTGTCACTGTCGCCTACACTCACCACCTACATAGGAGCGCAGAAAGGTCAGGCTGCTGCTCTCAACGGGGGTCAGAGGTCAGGCTGGGCAAGCGGGGTGGTGACTCACCAGCCAGCGTCCGTGGTTAGAGGGGTGGAGGAAGGAGCTGATGCTGTTGAAGAGGCCCGTCAGCTGAGTCTGGGCCTTTTTGCTGGGCCCTCCCTGTCAGAGACACAGACTCAGACAAACACAACACCAACCTGTCTAATATATAATATACTAATATATAATATGCTAATACTGATATGCTAACGCTAATATGCTAACGCTAATGGATATTAATATAATATACTAATACTGATATGCTAATACTAATATGCTAACGCTAATATACTAATATGCTAACGCTAATATGCTAACACTAATATGCTAACGCTAATGTGCTAATAGTAATATATAATATACAAATACTAATATGCTAATATGCTAATGCTAACGCTAATATGCTAACACTAATATATAATATACTAATACTAATATGCTAATGCTAATATGCTAATGCTAATGGATATTATATGGAAAATGTCTAGAATGTTTCATGGGCATTCAGCGCCAAACAGTGCTGACCAGCAGAGCTGCGATCCAGATGACCACATGGGTGATGTCATAAGCGTTCGTCACGAATCTGGACACCATTATCTGACTGCTGCCGACTGGAAGGTTCAAGCTTCGCAGGATCCTGGTGAAGATCTGTGGATTTGGGGGAGTAGACAAGGTGAATAGTTGCTTAAATATCACATTAATCACATCTATCACAAATCTGGGAATGGTTGACAAATTCATCATGGTGTGTCAGAAGAAGACGATTAGTGAAAGCACAACTGTTCTGTTCGGACGTGAGGTATGCTCTGCATGTGTCCACATGCCAGTGGGTGTCACATGAGAACACTGTTGACACATTTCCCCTTTGAGTGTTTCGCAAAAAGCAGCACCAGGTCAGATCAAATAGCAATGCATATTGCAACACTGGTAACACTTGGCTAGCTCACAGACGGAAGATAAACGAGGGGGGGGAGAAGGAGAGGGAAAAAAGAAAGTGAATGAGAGAGTGTGAGTGAGTGAGTGAGTGAGTGAGTGAATGAGAGAGAGAGAGAGTGAGGGAGTGAATGAATGAATGAAAGAGAGAGAGAGAGAGAGAGAGAGAGAGAGAGAGTGAGTGAGTGAGTGAATGAATGAATGAATGAATGAATGAATGAATGAAAATGAATGAGAGAGAGAGAGAGAGAGTGAGTGAGTGAAAGAGAGAGTGAGTGAAAGAGAGTGAGTGAGTGAAAGAGAGAGAGTGAGTGAAAGAGAGAATGAGTGAGTGAGTGAGTGAGTGAGTGAGTGAATGAATGAATGAAAGAGAGAGAGTGAGTGAGTGAATGAGAGAGAGGGAGAGAGAGAGAGAGGGAGAGAGGAAGAAGGAGGCCACCGTGAATAAAAAACAACCTCACCTTCGGTATATAAGGGTCCCAGTCTACGTAGCCGATGTTGTCGTTGGCTAGGCGGGCAAAAAGGTTTACAAGACTCTAAAAGTAAAAACACAAAAACACAAAAGAAACGTTTGAAAGTCATTCAATGCCCATATATATACAACATGTAAAAAAGATGTCCTTATCTATAAAACATTGGCTGAAAGATTAAAGTGTTTTGCCACTGACAGTCATCT
Source organism: Clupea harengus (assembly GCF_900700415.2). NCBI lineage: Eukaryota > Metazoa > Chordata > Actinopteri > Clupeiformes > Clupeidae > Clupea > Clupea harengus. The sequence continues at coordinate 28,868,452 of NC_045164.1, forward strand.
GGTACGATGGAGTCCCCTTTGGCCCACTGTAATGGGCTGGGTTAGAAGTTATTTTGAGAAAGGTGTCAGACCTACCACTTCCCAGCTGGGGAGATTCTGCACCGACACCCACAGGCCCATCAGCTCATCGAACCACAGTCTGCACAAAACACAAGGCAAACAAACCGCTCACTTACACGCACTCACATCCTGTCCTTGACTCGAAAATAACAGTCATGCTTCAGGAATAACATCAATATAATAGAATCATTTATATAATACGTTTATTTCAGGAAACACACTCCAGTGGAGAGCCCCTAAGTGGTGATGTGTGACAGAGGAAGAGGAAGGGGTCCCTAAGTGATGATGATGATGATGTGTGACAGAGGAAGGGGTCCCTCAGTGATGGTGTGTGACAGAGGAAGGGGTCCCTCAGTGATGATGTGTGACAGAGGAAGGGGTCCCTCAGTGATGGTGTGTGACAGAGGAAGGGGTCCCTCAGTGATGATGTGTGACAGAGGAAGGGGTCCCTCAGTGATGATGTGTGACAGAGGAAGGGGTCCCTGGACAGGGACTCACTTGAAGCCCTTGTGGTGAAGCTCAGGGGGCAGCGTGGTGGGAATAGAATAGAGGACAGGGACTCAGTGATGATGATGATGAGTGACAGAGGAAGAGGGACAGGGACTCACTTGAAGCCCTTGTGGTGAAGCTCCGGGGGCAGCGTGGTGGGCAGGAAGAGCTCGAAGTAGCCGATGGCTCGCTGCATGGTGACGTCAAACGGGCACAGCAGCGGACGCCACTCCTCCAGCATCTCCTGGGTGGCCGACTCAGGGAAGTACCTGGGGGGGGGGGGGGGGAGAGAGGAAAAGAAGGAGGAAGAGAGGGAGACAGAGAGAGAGAGAGAAAGGGGCGGTGGGGGGGGGGGGTGGGGTGTTAGAGCAGTTACTGCTAAATAGACACCTGTAATAGCAGTTACAGCAATACAGGCTCACAAGTAGGTGCAGAGAGGAATGGAAAAAGGTGCTACGCTATCTCACTTCGTCTCTTGCCTTAACTTAACCCCCATCTGAACCTGTGCACATTGACAAAAGGCACAACATACAGTACATCTGGTTATATCTAACAAGGTGACATGACCATGAGACAAAGGGTTCATGCTCTGAATATATGTGCATGTCCATCGATTGAGTATATTGATCAAATACAGTGACAAAAAGAGCCACCACAGCCCTCTTCAAAAATCTCTGAAAAATCTCTGATTGGATGGATGGATGTATGATTCATCTGCCCTCTGATTGGATGGCTGTATGATTCATCTGCTCTATGATTGGACGGATGTATGACTCATCTGCCCTGTGATTGGACGGGTGTATGATTCATCTGCCCTCTGATTGGACGGATGTATGATTCATCTGCCCCACGGAACCTTTTTCCACACGTAGGCCTACTTCAGTGAAATTCCATTTGTGTTTAGCGACTTCATCATGATGAAATTCTGTGGCTGTATGGCTATGTGTTGATGGTGGCAATGTGTGTTTTCCATGCGGACGCTGTTGTAGGTGAGAGGTTCAAATGGTTTTGTAAAGGGCTTAAGGAGGTCATTAGGCGTAAGCTCCAGGTCAGCTTTTTAGCACCTGGAGATGCACAAGCAAGCTCAAGCATGTATTGCTGTTCTCGTCGACCAATCATATTGCTTGTTTGACCAACAGTAGTTCAATGACACAAAGGGACAAAGAGGCGTGAACTGTGAAGCCCGCCTAATGAGAATGTATCCATTAGCACACATGATCATTAAAAACAGAGATTTAACCTCATGGACAACTGTGTGGACTTAAAACTGCTCCTTGGATCTTCTAAGGCATTTAGATGTACTGCACAGAAGTCAACACTGTCTTTCACACACACACACACACACACACACACACACACACACACACACACACACACACACACAGGAAGGCCTGGCCTCACTGGACACTGTGAGATAACATATGTGATCCCTCTTCAGTGTTTTTTTGCAGATAAATACAATAATTCTTTTTTTTAAATACACAGTGTTAATTAAATTAATTAATTAGTGTTGATTACAAGTTTGTTTTGATTCTTTCTTCCTGCCAGGCCCTCCACAGAGCACACTGACCTCACGTCCCTTCAGCTCCAGCTCCAGGAGCAGGAGCAGGAAACTCACACACTCACCAGAATTAGATGAGAGTTTAATAGGATTAACAGCCTTAGGAGAAACTGAGAGCTATTCAAGTGTCTCTGACCGTGTCATAACAGACCAGGCCAGGCCTCCATGCGTCTTCCTTTTTAACACTGACTGAGCCTGTTGGGAGTGTGTGTGTGAGTGTGTGTGTGTGTGTGTGTGTGTGTGTGTGTGTGTGTGTGTGTGTGTGTGTGTGTGTGAGTGTGTGTGTGTGTGTGTGGGGCACCTACCATGCTCTTTGTGCAGTTTCTCAATTACATTACAAACACATAGTGTTTTTAAAGGCAATGGCTTTAGGTCATTTTGATCTAGGTGTGTTGGCTTAGATGTCATCTCAGGACACAGGGGAACTTTAGTCGTCTTAAATAACTCTCAATAACAAACTATATCTGAACTATTGCAAAAATAGCCCACGAAGCCTTGAATACAGCTCAAATCTCCTACTGCGTTTGCCTTACAGTGTTAAGTGTATATTTAAGTGGCCGTAAACCCAGCAATAGGACAGCAATAGTGCTCTCGCAGCAATTCTGTCTGGCAGTTATAGTGTTTTTACTACAACTTCCAGTTCATTCTCCCCCCGATAGGGAAAATGGCTTTGAATTCCTAAACCAGCAATGGAAAAAAGATCAATCTAACTGGAAGCTTGTGTGTGTGTGTGTGTGTGTGTGTGTGTGTGTGTGTGTGTGTGTGTGTGTGTGTGTATGCACCCAGACAGGACCAAAGAATATATATGAGTGACTGACTGTGCATATGCACCTTTATACAATTGCACACAGAACCACATGCACACAGTCTTTCTATGGCACTCTTGGCCACTCAGGATGATTCTAGAATATATGTTGTTCATAACCCTGACGGGGACAAAAGGGACAATAGACCACAGTGCTCTTTTGCGCTGCATAAACTTGCAGCCCTATCTATGACTGAAAACAAAAACATTTGTCATTTTTTTTGTGTTTACATTTTACATTACATTACATTTAGTCATTTAGCAGACGCTTTTATCCAAAGCGACTTACAAGGTATACACAATTTTTACATTTACACTGATGGCACACTGCACATCAGGAGCAATTAGGGGTTCAGTGTCTTGCTCAAGGACGCTTCGACAGGGAATCGAACTAGCAACCTTCTGATTACTAAACGACTTCTCTACCTCCTGTAACACTGTCGCCCAGTTTGAGGGTGATATCTTAATGAGACTCCAGAATTAACATGAGACCAGGAAGTGGTACTTACGGCCTGCAGTTCTTCACCAGGGCTTTCAGCAGAGCATCCACAGAACTAAAAGGAAAGAAGAAGAGCACAAAGAAGAAAGGAAACAGTATGTAGTCAAAACAGGAGAAATCAGCAACAGTTCCATATGTTGGCAATGATGGAACGCAACAATCCCATGATGAGAACTAAAACAACATACACACACACACACATACAACCACACACACACACACATTTTGATGCCGTGAAAACACATGCACAGCCAGGTCCTGTGCCGTGGGAAACCCCGAGACGACCATAAAGAAGTGAGAAAGGTGAGTAATATTAAAGCACAGGGGAAGGGGAGGTGTGTGTGTGAATCAAGCTGAGTCTCCTAGCTGATGGGGTCCTCATCAAGTGTCAGCAAGTGTGGTGATGGTGAGAGTAGGGCTGAACGATTTGGGGAAATAATCTAATTACGATTTCCCCCCCAATATTGCGATTGCGATTTAATATGCGATTTTTTAATTTTATCCTAATATTTTTTCCAACAAATTGTAATGAATGATTTCAATATGACCAACGCAATATTAGATACATTTAGTGTAAAATATTATTTCCCACAATTACATTTTTAATTGAACTGCTCATTACAGAATCAAGAACAACAAATTGGTGGCTTTGCCACTGTGCATTTAAGTAATTTAAACAAAGTCATTGTAAGAATAAACACAAGGCAGGCACTTTTTAAACACTGTGTGCAAACATTTTTTTTTTTTTAGATCACGTTTTTAATCGCGAACGTTGCGGTTAGAAAATCGCGTTCTATCATATCGCGATTAAATCGCCAATGCAATTAATCGTTCAGCCCTAGGTCAGAGCACCTTTCTGAGATACTGTAGCCAGTATAAGCTGCTATATCTCCCTGGAGAAACTAGTTGATTCAAATTGATGATGTGTTCACCTGTGAGAGTGGTTTCATTTGAGAATCTCATTTTAGGGAAAAGGGGTCAGTAGGAGGCGCCATTTTATATGTCATGAAGTCCTCCGCAGACCCAACATGGAGGGCCACAGAGAGGGGGGGGCCACAGAGAGGGGGGGCCACAGAGAGGGCGCCACGGGCAGGCAGACATGTGCACTGGAACTCTACACTGTGCTGGGAGGGTTAGTGTGTGTGTGTGTGTGTGTGTGTGTGTGTGTGTGAACACAGGTGTGTTTGTGTGTGTGAGTGTGTCTGTGTGTGTGTGTGAACACAGGTGTGTTTGTGTGTGTGAGTGTGTCTGTGCCAGGTATGTGAGAGATGTGTGTGTGTTACACAAACCCTGTTGACCCACCAGCATAAAAGTGGACAGCACCCACCAAAAGAAAAACATGTGCCACCCGAGTGCAACTGTTTAGTGACGGCGTTAGGGGGGAGAGTGTGTGTGTGTGTGTGTGTGTGTGTGTGTGTGTGTGTGTGTGTGTGTGTGTGTGTGTGTGTGGGGGGCCTTAAAAGCAACAAGTGTATTACCAAAGGCCAACAAGATGCTACAGGCCACAGCTGTTAGTGATGCTTCAAATCCAAGCAGGTCTGTGCCTATGAAGCTACTTGTTGATGTTGTTGTTAATGTTGTTGTTGTTGATGTTGTTGTTGATGTTGTGTGTGGTGGTGGGAGGTATCAAGTCTTGCGAGATTATTCCATTCACACATGCAGTGAGAAGGGGGGGGGGAAGAAACAACAGCAAAAAGAAGACAGACAAACAATCGCCTCGGAGGGGAAACGACAAACTGGAGGCACAGAAGACGTCTCATCCTTACCACCTCTGGGCAAGCTTAACCAATATATGTCTAGAGGTAGAACGTGGCCGCAGAGAACTGAATGTGAGAGGAGAGAGAGAGAGGGGGAGGAGAGCAGAAAACAAGAGCAGACTCAGCTTGAAAGAATATATTTTTATCAGACTTGAGTGATGACTGTGTGGGCTTAACAAAAACAAGACAGCGCAGCCTACATATCGAACAGCTCTCATCTGATTGCAAATGGCACTCCGACCCTCAGCGCTTTTTCTGTTTAGTGAACATACAAAAGGGGCCTTGTGAACATAACATGCTTGCATTCCCCACGTGAGCTGATGTCCCTCGCTTTGTTGTGACACTCAATGTCCCCAAAGTGTGATGGTGAAGGCCACCACTACTACATGGCAAGAGGGGGGGGGGGGGGGGTCCAATGCCACCTATGCATTATACGAGTGGCCAGTGTAATACTATCATCAAAGTGGCCAGCTGATGATCACTATAGTAACTACGCCGACGAACCCATGACAGGCCTTTACACGGCCGATGGCAGCACTGATCGAATTACACAAGGAAGTGCTTGGCCACGAACGTTACAAATGCCTTACTTCAAATGCCTTACTTCTTGGGATTTAAATGTATTTACAGAACAACCCACTCCACCAGCCTACTTCCTCTGACGTTATAATCAATAGAGGGACGTCCAGAAGAAATAAAGATGAGGGGGACTGAGGGACAGATTCGCTTGGTTGTTTATTATTATGCTTCATGTCATACTCGTACTCTCATTGACCGGGTTAGGCTTAGCCTAGTCTAACCCTAATTAGCCTAGTCTAACCCTAATTAGCCTAGTCCAACCCCAACCCTAGAGCCTGCGGCTCTCATTAACCAATTCTCCCTCAGGATGAACACATACCTGGGGAACCAGTTAAGGCCCAGGTGTTCCGTTTTGGAATAGAGGATCCTCTCATGAAGCTCGTACAAAGGTTGCCACGGCAACTCCAAATCCTCTCTTGAGAGCAGGTCTTTCTTCCTGTTGTGAAGAATTGGAAAAAAATCAAATCAAAAGGTAAATTCATCATTTCACGTTTGCTCACTCCTTACAGCAAAAACAGACAAAAATACCATAGCCTGCAATTGGTCCTATATATATAAAAAAAAAAAAAGTACCTTTGATATTTGTGATGAATGCCAACTCTTACTTTTTATGTAAATGGACCTAAAATATACTTGCTACATTGGGCCACAAACCTAAAAGAGGTTTTTGCACGGTCTTTGGCCAAAAATGCAAAGCTACACATATTAAAAAAACTACTTTCAGTTGAAGGAAAGAGCTGCTTCCAAAATGAACGATCATAAAACTGATAAAGCTGCCATAAAACTATAACACTACACTGTTTTGCACTATACACTCTACATCCTACACTGTACATAACTGTATTGTATTGTTTGTTTGTATTGTATTGTCTGTAATTATTGTAAATATGAGAGAGCTGTAAGACACCAGAATTTCCCCACGGGATTAATAAAGTATTTATCTATCTATCTATCTATCTATCTATCTATCTATCTATCTATCTATCTATCTATCAGGTTTTCTCAAGTCCTTATCACAAAGCCTTCTGGGAAATGAAGTCCAAGAGAGGGCCCACTTACTTGAGCAGGTTGATGAGGAGGCGGGCGAACCCCTGCATCATGCTGATCTCCAGCCTGGGGATGGTGACCAGCTCGTACAGCAGCTTGATGAAGAGCACATGGTCCTCTTTGCTGAACTTCCTGCCGTACAGCCGGAGGTATCTGTGTGAGAGAGGGCAGCAACAGCAGCCTAAGATGAGGTGGAATGGGACCAGCAAGCACTATTTGCACCGCTACACTACAGGTTTGAAATACTTAAGCAGCTCAATATAACATAGAAACAGGTGCTGCTCGCTAAACAAACACTCAAACTTGCTATAGCTGTACTCGGGATCACTGTGTGCGTTAGGGTTAGGGTTAGTGACTACATATTTTTGCATTTTAAATTTAGAAAAAGTTATTCAAGATGTTCAAAACACGTTCTACTACATTTTCCAATGAATTAATTGACATGCAACTACTGTGTCTTTAAAAATAAGGTGTTTATAGGCTTACGTTCTAAGATCAAGAGATTGTGGTGAATGCCGTGGTTAAATTGCTAAATAAGTATGCAAGGACAGCTCATCCCTCAGTAGAAGAGCATTCTAATGGATGTTCTCCACTTGAATCAAAGATGAGTTCCCTGATTCACGTCGTCCCCCCCCCCCCAAAGGGGTCAAAATCACAGCCTCTTAACCTTGGGGAAATGCACCACACAAAAGTGAGCTGAACAGTGTCTCTCAATAACAAAGCAAAACAAAAACACAGCAATACTGCGCCATCAAATCCCAGACCAAGAAATTGGGTCAATCTTCCAAGTTCATAGTTTCAACCTTTAAGCCTCTGATGACTCATTTATGCCAGCCAGGTATTAGTTGGGCAAGGGCAAGGGCGAGGGCAAAGGCAAGGGCAAGCCATAACGCACCGGCAAAATGTTGAGTCATGGCCAACATTCTCACCATGCTCTGGCACGGGGGTAGAGTTGTGACGCCACAAATGTTCCGGTTGGCATGGTAGCCTGTGATACCTCACTGCTTGTTATTGATGTCCCTTTCACAACAACAACATTTTCTGAGGACCACCCAATGGCAGAGCACATGACAGCGAGCTCATCCAGCACAGGCATCGGGTAAACTGTCATCACTGGAACTGCTCACCGATTGCATCATATCTATGACTTTTGTTTGTCTCATCTGAGATGTTTTGTGAGATGACCACGTGCAGGTGGTTGTTTACTTTCAGAAAACTATTTTCTAGAGAGCAGGAACTATAAGTAGCATGTGACCTCCTTTGAACTATTAATCGTGCTTGAGGTCTTGCTGTGCCCTTTCAACAAGATTATGAAATATACCTTGCGTATCAGTGGCAGTGACACAACAGCACATTCATTCTAGTCACATGGCAAAGCACATACAACTAGAAAATAGACCCCATACTTATCACTGGGACTGCACACTTGTTCTATACCTTCAAACATTAATTACAAGAGGACACTTTCTGGTATATGTAAGGACTAGTTTACAACTGCTTGTTGCAAACATTTTAGATTGTACACAACCGCGACAACTAAAGGCGACAACTACAACTATCAACTTCCTCAGAAGATTGAAAACAGTGACAATATGGGGACTCAATGCACGTCACCTCCATTTGACATCTCTCGAATACTCTCACCAATGAAAAACATTGTATAGTTGTATTCATTCTTATCTTACGTCTAAGAACCACGACTAACTCGTTTTGTTTACCAAATTCCTGTGTAAGGATAACAACCGCCAGCATGACGACCAAAAACAAGCCACTATTGACTGCATTTTTCGAGCTAGCCCGTTAGCCATCATTCAGGAAGTAGACACGGGTAGCTTACAGAAATAGCGGTCCTTGATTACGCTAAGAATAAGCTTAAGCACTCGTAGAATTAGACTTGCCTATTTTAACCAGGGCGAGATATTTATACAATTGGCCTGATGTATCCTGCTAAACACGACATTTGCACTTTGCCGTCATCTAAAATGACACAGCTAGCTAACGTTAGCTATTGCTACCCAAATAACCATAACCCTATTCATGCATGCAGGCAAAAGTATCCACCGACACTCTAGGTAAAAGCAATGGTAAAGATAATACTCACGTAGAAAGTTTTCTTGTCCAAAACAATACACCCGGCCATATTTCCCTAAGATAAACAGCTCGTCCCAAGTTTTCCTTGATTCTGGCGAGAAACTCGTTTGACTCTCCATCTAATTTGTCTGCATAAGGCAGAAGTTTGTTGTAAACAATGTCTTTTTGAGGGACAAAACCTAATGTGTCAGACACCTCTTTTTTCATATTACAGTTCCCCCAGACGAATTAATATTGTTGATTAGATATAGCGACAACTCCCAAGCCACACTCAAAATGAAATGTGTGCGATAGCTTAATGAGGGCCAAAATCAGCCAGCAAAATGTATCCGATCTTGTCACTATGTCATACTGTTTTCCATTTCTAGTCTTAGAAAATATATCATCTATCCCTATAAACTTCTATGCCAACTCGTTTAAAGCCAAATAACCCTGATATGGACTTTTTCGAAGCGTGCATTTGCACCGACTGTCTTTCTTCTGACCTCCAACACTAATAGTTGTTTGTCTGATACCTTTCACTCGTTACCTCCCCTATGTAGGCTGAGCTGCTGGTACACATGCATTCGGCTCACCCAGACACATAACTACGTCAGATTAGCTGCGCCAAAAGGTAGAAGCATCAGAATAAAAGTCCTGTTGTTAGCCGAATGTGTCAACTCGATGTGTTACCTTTATAAACAAATACCTTGAAAAATAGACTACTAAATGAAAGTTCCAGTGTGTGATTTTAATTAAATTAAATTATGAAATGGTCTCAGGGCGCTTTACAAAGCCAAGGGCCTGATCTCCCTTAGAGCAAGCACAATGGTGACGGGAGCCAGGGAAAACATCCTTGTTAAAATCTCCCACTATGAGGAATTTATCAAAGTTTATAACCAAGGTGGATAGGGAGTCGAAAAATCGGATACAAATTCAATGTAGGGGCCATAACAGTGTACATCGGTTTGGGCATAGTTTCTGTGGACGCAAAACGCTGCGCTGTGTTTTCACTATACACAGATGGTATGCTTTCTTTCATAATTGGCCACTTGGCACAATATTCTCAGTTTCATTCGCACTCAGTCTTTTATAACGATAAAGACACGTGTGTGTGTGTGTAACGGAGTTAGAAATGTAAATAGATAAGAGTGTGCGTTTCGCCATAATTAAGCGTGTTTAGTTAGTGTTTTAGAGCCACCTTTGGGGATGTGATGTACTGCAGGTCTGCAAGTTACATTCGTGTGCTGTTGCCATAGTAGTCCAGGCAAAGTAGCATTTTACGGGAGACTAATTGTAAAATATTTTTTTTCAGCATAGATCATTTCTATGAGGTGTCCAGAACAACATACTAAAAGTCCTAAGAAATCCTAATTGAGGAGGAAATATGTTTAATTCTCATCAATCTGAGATGTGTGCTAATAATGCCAGGCAAAAATACACCTCAAAAATTTCCTTTACTCCTATCAAAATGAAACTTTACACAATGAAAGTACCCATGAAAAGTAAAAATGTTTGTATTACAAGTTTCTTTGAAAATGAATTTTAATATGCAAATGAGCTATACACTAATCAAATAGTGTTATGTGGCACGGTGGCTCAGTTGCTTGCACTGCTTGCACTGCCGCCTCACAGCAAGAAGGTCATGGGTTCGATTCCCACATGGGGCGCTGTTGGCTCTGGGGGGCAGGTCCTCCCCAGAGTGCACAGTGCTCAAGTGGGCTATCTCCCCGGCCTTTCTGTGTGGAGTTTGCATGTTCTCCCCGTGTTCACAAGGGGTTTCCTCCACTAAGGACCCCAACAGAAAAAACATGCAAAATAACAGAACACATGTCCATCCCTGACCAAAGATGGACAGTTCATTTCACTTGGTCCCCGGGCGCTACAAGCTGCCCACTGCTCCTGGGGGGTCCTTGAGGAAGGACAGTCCAGGATGGGAAAAAGCAGAAAATAAATTCACCGCGACCTCAGGCTTACCTGCGTGTGTCCTGTGTCGCCTCCATATATGCACGTGTGTGTTCCAGTGTGTCGTGTGTGCCATTAAAAACCTGACAAAGGTCTTAATTATATGCCCAAAATACATCACAATAGGCTTAATTTTTTCCTTTACTCCTACCACAATACAACTGTACATAGTAAAAGTATACATGAAGAGTAAAATGTTTTGTATTACAAGTTTCTTTTGAAATTAATTTGAATATGCACATGAGCTCCACACTTATTGAATGTGTCCATAGGCAGAAACACCTTCATACAGTGCCCTCCACAATTATTGGCACCCCTAGTGAATATGAGCAAAACAGGCTATAAAAAAATATGTCTTTGCTGTTTATCCTCTTGGTCTTTCACTCAAAATATTCACAAAAATCTTACCTTTTCATTGAAGTAAAAGTATTGAAAGAAAAAAAAACTGTTGACATTAAATAAATATTTTTCCCCAAAACATGTGTGCCACAATTACCCTGTGAACCAGGGTTTGTCGTTGTTATAACTCACCCTGGTGCGTGATGGTAAACAGCTGTCCTCACAGAAGCTGATATATGATGTCACAGCTTCTGTGTACTCATCCAGACTGTTGGTAGCGGTCCTGAAGACATCCCAATCAGTACAGTCCAAGCACGCCTGAAGATCCTCCACAGCTTCACTGGTCCACTGCTTAGATGTCCTCACAACAGGTTTGCAGAATTTTAATTTCTGCTTGTATGCAGGGATCAAATGGACCATGACGTGGTCAGAGTGTCCCAGTGCAGCCCGGGGGACGGCATGATAGGCACTGCTAACTGTGGTGTAGCAGTGATCCAGAATGTTCTCCTCTCTGGTCGGGCATTTAATATATTGTCTGTATTTGGGGAGTTCGCGGGTGAGATTTCCTTTGTTAAAGTCGCCGAGGACAATAACTAGGGAGTACGGGTTAGTCCTCTCCACACACAGTATCTGGTCGGCGAGCATGCGCTGTGCAACCTGCACGTTGGCTTGCGGTGGAATGTAAACACCGACCAGAATAAATGAAACGAACTCACGGGGGGAGTAGAATGGTTTACAGTTGATAAAAAAAGATTCCGGAGCAGGAGAACAGTACTCTTGAATCACTGTCACATCCTTGCACCAGCCACTGTTAGTGTAGAAACAGATTCCTCCACCTTTCGTCTTGCCGGAAAGTTCTGTGTGGCGGTCCTCTCTGAAGAGTTGGAAGCCTGCCAGCTGCAGCGCAGAGTCTGGTATTAATCCACACAGCCACGTCTCCGTGAAGCACAAAACGGAAGAAAGGGAAAAGTCCCTGCTAGACCTGATGAGAAGGCACAGTTCATCCATTTTGTTGCTAAGTGAGCGGACGTTGGAGAGGAGTATACTCGGTAGAGGCGACCGAATGCCTCTCCTCCTAAAGCGCACCAGGGCTCCAGCGCGTTTACCTCTCCGTCTCCATCTCACTGTGTGTCCAAGGCCTTTGATTTGTAGGTCTGATAAATCCACGGAAGAGGCGAGAAAGTTGGGAAATAAAACAGATGGTGTTGAGTCCCTGATATTTAGTAGCTCTTCTCTCGTGAAAATAATCTGCGATATTATTATTATCGCCATAGCAACACAATAACAAAATAAGAAAATAAGGGGAAAAATCCAAGTTGAGTCGTAATAAACAGAATTAAAGACTCAAAACAATACAGTGGCTGACAATACAACAAAATAATCCGAGTTGATTCGCAAAAAAAACAGAATTAAATATTAATTAGAGACTTAAAACAAACATAGAAGTGTGCACCGACACACCTAGGCAGCCATACGAGGCGCCATCACCATGACAACACACCCATCTGTAGCTTGATCATCAGTGACTCATGTAAACACCTGCATTCAGCCATGTGTTCTTCCTTAGTGACTACTGAAGTTTACCCAGCTAAAGAAACCCTCTTTTTCAGTCTGCATGTATTTCATGATGGTTCTTGAAACTATCCATTGGTGCTTCTACAGTAACACCTTACCTGAAACCCCCTTCATCAGACTAACGTAACACATGTTTTATAACATATAAATATTTAAATGTTTTACACTTTACTTTCCTGTCTTGTTCTCTTTTGTTGGAGTCTTTTGGTGAAAAAGCCTTTTCCCTAAATGTTTACCTTGCTTGGAAGTCGCTTAGAATGAATGTGTAACAAATAGCTCATAGTAGCCCATGGTAAAGACATTCCCAAACTATCTCTCAAAAATCTGTCATTTAGTTTGAGTAAAGCACAACTTGAAGTCAACAAACTAAAACCCATGCCTTTAAATGTTAATAAAAAGGTGATGGATTTCTTCTTCTTTAATTTCCATCAATAAATTACTTGTCTTCTTTGCAGGTCAAGGTTGCTGGTAATTGGTCGGTGTATATTTCAGTCATTGCATATATCAAGTATTTTTGTAAACTTTTTCTCCGATAAGCCTGTTCTCTTGTGTGTGTCCTCTGAGCATCATTGCATCATTGAGTTTTAATGGCGTCGGCCTTTGTACAGAAATCCTTTTTATTTGTTTATGTTTTGACTGTGGGTGGGAATGGAATGCTCAGCTTAAGTAGAATTTAAGGGCCTTTTCATCGTGTTACTGACTTTAAGAATACAACAGGAATAAACACAGAACACAGAATGATAAAAAAAAGCTTTATTTGTGGTGGTGATCTTACTAAACAAACAGGAACAGACTTTTATCTACATATAGGTTCACCAGCATACATAATATAAACATGGAGGTAAATAGGCCATATAGCCACCATGAGAATGATTGGGAGCCTACATTTCATTCACACCCATCAGTAACCTTATCATCACTTACAAATGTGAGTTCAGTAATCTGACTCCACTCTGTGCTGTTAATATAATGCATCTTCTACCTAACCCATTAGCTTCTTGAAATCAAACCTAACCAACCAGCTGCAGGAGCTTTCTGGAATCTAAACTTGCAAGCCAAAGGATTATGGTTAGGAATTCCATATGTATGAGCACTGTTTACACGTCTGATGGTCCTCAGGTGGGCTTGGTCATAGCTCAGCCTGCAGAAAGTGCAGAGAGAAGGAGTGTAGTAGGGGGGTGGGGGTGTGAACTGAAAACTGATGTGGAATTAGAAGACAGGTGGGATTGGGAACTCTATTGAAGTTACCCAGCTATAGAAACCCTCTTCTTCAGTCTGCATCAGGTTATTAATCCAACCTACATCACAGAACATATCACAAACATCAACACTGTCAACTGTTACAGCTTTCAGCATAATTAGCGAATATGCCAACATTCATGCTGCTATATTAATGAGATGATGAGACGCTGTGTCATGATTTATTGTAATAAAGACCAAATTTACATAATTACATCAGTTTTCTTAAATGGAGGTTTCAGAGAGAGATAGTTTCTACATCTGTGAAAGAGAGAGAGAGAGAGAGAGAGAGATAAAGAAAGATAAAGAGAGAAAGAGATAGAGAGAGAGAAGGAGAGAGAGAGAGAGAGAGAGAAAGAGAGGGAGAGGTTTTCCATCAGCCACATGCTTTTTCTTTGTTTTTGAGTTGTTGAATTTTTTCATTTAGTTACATTGGAGATACAGGAGAGTCCAGATTATTCTAGTTTGTGTAGTTCATCAGTCAATGGTTCTTGAGCAGGATCTAATTTATTATTATTATTCCCCTGTAAAGGTTTTTAAAAACAATATCATATTTTCAATTTGAATATTTGCTGTGAGGTTCACCCTCATATTGAGAGATTTTTCACAGAAATTTGAGAGTTTGGAGAGAATGAGGAGAGGTGTTTGTTTATTGTTTCAGATGATGTTTCAGGATTGTTGTTCTTTTTTAGACATGATAAGACTTGGATCTGTGACTGCATGAGCTACTGCACTACTGCTGAGAGGGGAGCAGTAGGCAGTGGTGGACAGTAACGAAGTAGATGTAATTCGTTCCTGTACTTAAGTAACATATAGATGTATCTGTACTTAACTCAAGTATTTCTATTTGGTGAGACTTTATACTTTGACTGCACTACATTTCAAAGTGAAAATTCGTACTTTTTACTCCATTACATTTAGTCAAACCACATCGTTCCTTTTTGCCAAAGCGAATCAAATAATGAGAGGTCAAAGCGAGTGCACAATCACACCAATCAGGGCTCAGCGCGCGATTTGCTCTGCTCTGCTCGTTCGGTTTTGTCAGTTTCGTTTATTCGTTGAGCGCAAGCTATGTTGAATTCGTTACAACGCCACTGCAGCATGTTGAGGATGTTTTATGCTCATGCTTACTTAATGCTACATGAATGATGGAAATCATGGAAGAAACAGCTGACACTTACTTGCCTGAACACCCTTGGCCTTATTTGGGCGAACTTTTTGAATTGGAAGAAAGGAAGGACTCATTTTATTTTAAGTGTCTTCTCTGCCTCCAGCCCTTTAGTGTGGTGGAGCAGCCATCATTTCAAGATCTCTTGCAAGATCTTCAGCCCAATGCCTCCCTGATGTCAAGGACCACCTTGCGACGCAAGATAGAGTGTTTTGTTTTGACTTTCGTCTGTGTTTGTACCTAGGGTTGTGTAGGGAATATCACTACTATCACTAGTCTTCAGCACAAACTAGTATAACACCACATTCTCTGATTTTGTGGAACTAGTTCCTGTAATGATATTTATCATTCTTTGAAACATAAATCAGGATTTATGAGTTTAAGGGTAACACAGACATACAGATATGATATAGTAAATGAACTTATGTTTTACTCTACATTTTTTAGAATTAAATGTGCAACTAAGTTACAAATAAATGTAAAATTAAATAATTGTTCTCTAGTGCTGTTATTTCATAACCACTTGGTCTTACCTAATGGCAATAGATAGCTTTCAATGTTTTGTGCTTATACTCTTTTTAATAGACAAATGTAAGACACTATTTAAAGAGTGGCATTAGTATTTTCACCTTATATCAGTTGATTGAGCAGGAGCTCTGATGTGAAAATGATAAAAGGCCATTAGAACCATAATTCATCAAGGTACTTTTACTTTTAATACCTAAGTATATATGAAGACAAATACTTTTATACTTCTACTTAAGTGGAAATTCAAAGTGCATACTTCCACTTTTACTGGAGTAATATTTTACACAAGGTATCTGTACTTCGTCCACCACTGGCAGTAGGTGAATCTACCCAGAGTCACCTGTCCTTCCACCATAAGGAATGAACAGACCCAGGCTTTTACAGAGCTGCAGTAAGGGTTTGATATTTCTGTTTACAATACTGTCATTGCTCTCAAGTGGTCATTCAAGATGTTTGCTTTGATTTATCTTTAATTCTTACTTTAAGATTACAACAGGCGTAAACCCTATTCATGTGAACAATAATGATCAAGGAATGATCATCTTTCTTCTCTTTATATTTTTCTAAACCCAGAGCAAATGTCCTCTGTTTCTGAAAAGTAGGTCTCCCTGATGTTGTTGTAGTTATTACATTCTGTCAGTAAAAGACACTCATCATCCACCCCATTAATACAGTGAGTGCAGAGCCTGTTTTCTCGAGGTAGTCATGTTTTTTTGTGTCTACCCTTTTCAATGACAATACTGTATTCCCTCCCGCCCTCCCCATGTCCTCTTTCTTTCTTTCTTCCCCGTCTCTGACACTCAACACATCTTTGAGCTGTAGACAATCTTCATATGAGGTGCTGTTTAGGCCATCAATCTCGGCTGCTCGCACAAACACTACTTTTTTTAAATAATAATAATAATTTATTTTATTTGTAATGCACTCTTCATTCAAAAGAATCTCAGAGTGCCAACATATTAAAAACGAACTATAATAATACAATAAAATAAAAATGAATTAACATAAGCATAATAGAAAACTTTTTAACATTTTAACATACGATTTAACACAAGGCCAGAAATGCCTTCCTGAATAAAAATGTTTTTAGTCCAGCTTTAAAGGAGTCCAGCGTCTGCGTTGCCCTTAGGTGGTCAGGGAGGCTGTTCCATAAGCGTGGCGCTGCCGAGCAAAAGGCCCGGTCGCCCATGGTGCGGAGCTTTGTTTTGGGGACGCGGTGGAGCGAGCTGTTTGAAGACCTGAGGGTGCAGGTGGAGGTTTGGGGAGTAATTAATTCTTGCAGGTAGGGAGGTGCATGCCCATTTATGCATGTATGGGTGAGTATAAGGACTTTGTAGTCAATCCGGAAAGAGACAGGGAGCCAGTGTAGTGAGTGTAATATTGGTGTTATGTGCTCATATTTCCGGACCCTCATCAGGATCCTGGCAGCGCTGTTTTGGATGTATTGCAGCTTCTGGATGTTCTTGCCAGTGATCCCATAGAAAAGCGAATTACAATAGTCCAGTCTTGAGGAGATAAAGGCGTGGACAAGCTTCTCTGCATCTGATAGGGTTAAAGTGGGGCGGAGTTTGGAGATGTTTCTTAGATGATAAAAGGAGGTTTTGCACAGGTGTTTTATATGGTCATTAAAGGTCAGGTGAGGGTCAAACCTAACTCCGAGATTAGTGACTGTGGAGGAGAGGGGGATGACCTGGCTGTCGAAGGTGAGATGAGTTAAGGAGGATGACTGAACCTGGTGTGGAGTGCCAACAAGAAGGGCTTCGGTTTTGCTACTGTTTAGCTGGAGAAAGTTGTTGCTCATCCATGCCTTTATCTCCCCAAGACAGGCGGTGAGACATGACATGGCTGCAGTGGGGCTTGGGGCAGTTTTGATATAAAGCTGTGTGTCGTTAGCATAACAGTGGAAAGACATCCCATGTCTGCTGATGACATGACCGAGGGGGAGCATGTAAATAATGAAGAGGACAAGCGCTAACTGCTGCTTGTCAACTACATGTTGTACACACCCAAACACAAATCCCCCCCACCCCACATATACTGTACATACTTGAAAAAACACTCAAATCATTTTTGATGTCTTTTCCCCAGTATGTGTCATCTGGTGGATTCTAAGTGTATTGCTACTCCTGAAACCCTTCCCACATGTAGTACACTGATATGGCTTTTCCCCAGTGTGAATCATCTGGTGTTTCTTGAGACCACCCATTTGAGTAAAGGTCTTTCCACACTGAGAACACTGATGTGGCTTTTCTCCAGTATGTGTCATCTGGTGTGTCTTGAGATGAGTCATTCCACTAAAAGACTTTCCACACTGAGAACAATGGTATGGCTTTTCCCCAGTGTGAATTCTCTGGTGTGTCTTGAGATCACACATTCTACTAAAAGACTTTTCACACTGAGAACACCAATACGGCTTTTCCCCAGTATGGATCCTCTGGTGTCTGATGAGACTACCCATTTGACTAAAGGCCTTTCCACACTGAGAACAATGATGTGACTTTTCCCCAGTATGGGTCATCTGGTGGATTCTAAGTTCTTTGCTACTCCTGAAACCCTTCTCACATGTAGTACACTGATATGGCTTTTCCCCAGTGTGGATCATCAGGTGTGTCTTGAGATGAGTCATTCCACTAAAAGACTTTCCACACTGAGAACAATGGTATGGCTTTTCCCCAGTGTGAATTATCTGGTGTGTCTTGAGACTACTCATTTGACTAAAAGTCTTTCCACACTGAGAACAATGATACGGCTTTTCCCCGGTATGGATCCTCTGGTGGCTCTTGAAATTATCATTTGTACTGAAGGACTTTTCACACTGAGAACACCAATACGGCTTTTCCCCAGTGTGAATTATCTGGTGTTTCTTGAGACTACTCATTTGACTAAAAGTCTTTCCACACTGAGAACAATGATATGACTTTTCTCCACTATGGACCCTCTGGTGTGTCTTGAGATGACCCATTTGACTAAAAGTCTTTCCACACTGAGAACACTGATGGGGCTTTTCTCCAGTATGTGTCATCTGGTGGATTCTAAGTTCTTTGCTACTCCTGAAACCCTTCTCACATGTAGTACACTGATATGACTTTTCTCCACTATGGACCCTCTGGTGTGTCTTGAGACTACTCATTTGACTAAAAGTCTTTCCACACTGAGAACACTGATGGGGCTTTTCTCCTGTGTGTGTTCGTTGATGAATTGCAAGAGCGGAAGGTGCAGCAAAGGTTTTGAAACATTGGGGACATTCATGTTGTTTCTTCCTTGCGTTCGATTGCTGATGTCTGATGACATTCTTTCTTCTTTCCTCTGTACTCCTTTTGCTAGAATGGATCCTTTGAACGTCTCCTATAACATAATAAGACATTTTTTAAATAATATCCTCACTCTACTTTATTTGTTACATTAGCACTACAACACTGAAAACACATGTATTGTATTTTTTGTAAAGTGTTTTTCAATGACTGGCTATTTGCTAGAATAGTACTTGGAAGTCCTTTAGGATAAAATTATCCACTTACAGACTGCACTGTAAATGTAAACAGAGATTCAGAGACATGTAGAGATCTGGAGCAGGGCTCTACAGTGCGAGTATTTCACTCGCATTTGCGCCTAAAAATAGGTATGTGCGAACTTGAAAAATAATTTACGAGCATAGTGCGCGAGTGACGGGTATTGTTGTCAATACACGGAACAACGGTGCGAAGAAGTGAAGCATACCATATATTTCATATGGAAACAAGTGACGGGGTCGCGACTGCACAATGTGAACATAGCATGATGACACGTTTAACTTCATGCAAATGAGAGCGACTATTCGCAACCAATGGGCCAGAGCCATATAAAAAGAGGGTTACGACGATCTCGCCGACATGTGATCACTTAGTATAAGTAGCTCGCAAAAAAACCCTGCTGGCAACCTGTTTGAATGGTCTTCCACGGGACAGACAGCAGCACCACCTCGATTTACTGATATTTTCGGTATATTAACACATAATATCAATTAGTTACTGGTGTGTTGTATCATGTTTATGTCTGATACTTTATTAACATTTATGTATTACATTAACTTATAACACTAGGCAGCAATATTGTGAAGCAGAGCTAGAAATGGCTTTGCTAGCTCCCATACTGTAGCTCACACCAGCAACTGCTCAATTTAAGACAAGAAAGGGGTTTGGTAACTTAGCTAGTAACTGTCAATGATAACTAGTTATTAGAATATATTAGCCAACGTTCAGTTAACTTCAAAGGGGCAGTCGAGTGTATAGGTTGTGTCAGCTTGGATAGTTCGCTAGTAATTT
Source organism: Clupea harengus (assembly GCF_900700415.2). Classification (NCBI taxonomy): domain Eukaryota; kingdom Metazoa; phylum Chordata; class Actinopteri; order Clupeiformes; family Clupeidae; genus Clupea; species Clupea harengus. The sequence goes on from NC_045164.1 coordinate 28,888,434, forward strand.
TCGATTTAAGCCTCCCGTTAGCCTTGGCAAACTTTTAGCTAGCTAACTTTAGCTAACTATGAGGTAGCATATCCTAGCTAAGTTATACTAGCTATCGATAGCTAGCTAGTAAACTCATTGCAGAATGGACTATAGGACAGGCCACGCATGACATTAATCAAGAAAAAATAAATGAATATGTGATTGGTTTAAATATCCTTGTCTATTTGGGCAATTGTTATCATCATTGACACCACTTTCAACTGTCAAAACTATCGGTCTAGCTAAATCTGTTGGTTATCAAATTGCACAGCAATTCATATGGAGGATATGTGGTTGATTTAACTCTAAGGCCAGGTAGGCATAGTAGTTGTAATGTGCTATCACATCATTTGAAAATCTAGACTTGATATTCTCTTATATTTGAATGATAATTCTGTTAATTAAGTATTGCCTTAAAATGATTATTTACATTGAATTAATTGGAATTCAGCTGTAGGCATATACTAAGAGATCTGTATCTTAGAGACTAATTGCATCCACAATTTAAGTACTGCAAGCTTGACTATTATGCAGTTGTAGACACAACACAGGGGGTCCCTGGGCCTGAGAAGGGAAGGAAAGGAGTTTAATGTGGCTATAATATGGACTTTTAAATGTGACTAAAACTAGACTAAAATGTAATGAGTTTTCATTGACGAAAACTAGACTAAAACTAAGAAGGATAAAAATGACTAAATGTGACTAAAACTAATATGCATTTTCGTTTTAAGACTAAGACTAAATCTAAAATAGCTGCCAAAATTAACACTGAGATAGGGACCCCTTAATCTGCAATTCATTGCTGCTAGCTCTAATCAGATGTACTAACTAGGCTAATAAGAGAAGACTAACTTTGTATGCCAACAAACACCAATAACTAGAACTAATTTGACAGACTATAAACCAACAGACTTCTGGTTATGATACACGTGCTCTCTAGCTAGCTACAGTGAAAGTGTTGCTTTTGTTAGATACTAGACGTACAGTCTAACTCTAACTGCATTTAGAATCTAACAAGCTATATCTTACAATAAACTTTAGGTAAAGCTGGCTATATAAAATACTACTAATAGCAATTGATAAGAGGTCCACTAAAGTGTTGAAATATGAACAAATGCAGTAATTTGATCAATTTACCAGCTAACTTGCTTCGGAAACACTGAATATGAATGGGGTTGAACGTTGGAAAATACAATGTTTTGAACTGTAGGTCGCAAATGACATGCTTTACTTCCGCATTAAAAAAAACCGCTGTGCTCCTAAATTTCTTTGTGTGCTCCTACATTTTTTCATTTAGGAGCACATGTACTCCTTGGGGAAAACCTTAGCGTAGAGCCCTGTGGAGACAAAATGATGGCAGACATTTTAAATGTTTTAAATTTAACATACTCAAAATGATTTCCCATAATTAAGGTACTCCCATGGTATCTCTATTCTCTCAATAGGTCTTACATTTCATTAGGTTAGGCACAAGATAAAGCCAGGGGGGTTTATTTTTGTTTTTCAATACATTTGTAACTAACCTTAGTTCCAATGGGTTGAACTATTAATACATCTATTATTATTGTCATTATCATATTAAATTGTATGCCAGTTATCCAGCTGATGTTACAGTCTCTTCAATTTTACTCCTTAAATTATAATTGGTAGAACCCCTTGGGGTGCCTGTGCAGCTTCATATTGACACAAGTTCACATTTACAGATATTAACACACGCTAGCAGCAACCAGATGTTTCCTTAAGCTAGAGACAAATAGTTAAAAAGTTCCCTTGCAGCTTCATATTAGCATGATGTCATATTCAATTCATTTTAACTATCACATTGTTCTAGTTCATGATACAAACTAATGTGCAACTTACCTGTAGGAGTAGAGTCATGGTGACCATATTCTCTCAAATCAGATGTTTCCTCCTGTTTAATTTCCACTGGTGAATACTCATCTTCTTTGTGGGTCAAGATTGGTGATGTGTATATTTCAGTCTTACAGTCAGCTTCCAGTCCAGGCTTTTCTTCCACTTTCGGAATTGCAGAAAGATACTCCTGCAGGAAATCATCAAATTCTTCTTCTTTGATCTCTTCCTTCACTGACATGAGCAGTTGTGGTGTTTCAGTATGTCCTGACATTTCAGACTTCAGTTCTGTTTTTCAAAGAAAATCAAGTCAAACCCTCATTCAATTCAAGACATTTGCATATAGTGAACATGTGCAACAAAAGAACTACAGTGTAGTTGTACTGTTGGCGATTTACACTTCTACAGTATGCTTCCAAAGAATGACACACATAATCATTCCGAGCATCCCAGTACCAGTCAGTTCAGTTCTGTTTTGTAAAGGAAATCCAGTCTAACATTCCTTCAATGCACGGAAAATATAGTTAAATAAAGAACTACAGTAGAGTCGTATTTTTGTTGAATTACACTCATAGAGTATCTATCCAAGCATCCCAGTGTTAAACCAAACAAAATTGAATTACAAACATACAGTATCTATCAAAATTATCCCAGTATCTACCTTACGAAGGTGAGTTCAGTATCCATCCAGAGCATCCCAGTGTCTACCTTACAATGGTGAGTTCAGTCTCCCCTATGTGGTGTTAATATAGTGCATCCTCTGTCTGATCCATCAGCTTCTTGGATTCAAGCCTAACCAATCAGCTGCAGGAGCTTTTGGAATGCAAATTAGAATGGCAAAGGAGTATGGGAAGGAATTCCATGTGCATTGTTCACGTGTGATGGTCCTCAGGTGGGCGTGGTCAGGTTCAACCTGCAGAGACAACACAAAGGAGGGTAGATGGGTCATTCCTGGATGTGTGAACTGAAAGGTGATTGGGTAGGGAGGGGTAGGTGGGGGTGGGTTCGAGGTGTGAACTAAAAGGTCAAGGGGTAGGTGGGGCGGGCTGGTAAACTGAAGACGTGCGTCATTGTCAAGCACAAGGTTAGAATAAGGTCACCACACACACACACACACACACACACACACACACACACACACACACGCAAGTTACCGGCATCATTGTGAAGCACATGCTCAGCTCTTTCATACGATACCTGTGTGATGTCACACAATAACGATTTTGTGAGTAATTCAAACAAGAGTAATGAGTGTGTGTGAGTGTATGAGAGAGAAAGTGTGAGTGTATGAGAGAGAGGGTGAGTGTATGAGAGAGAGAGTGTTAGTGTGTGAGTGAGTGAGTGAGAGTGTAAGTGAGTGACTGATTGTGTGAGTGTGTGTGTGTGTGCGCGCGTGCTTTGTGAGTAATTCAAACAAGAGTAATGAGTGTGTGTGTGAGTGTGTGTGTGTGTGTGTGTGTGTGTGTGTGTGCGCTTGCTTTGTGAGTAATTCAAACAAGAGTAATGAGTGTCTGTGAGTGTGTGTGTGTCTGAGTGTACACCGCATTCCACATTATTAGGCAAATTGTATTCATTTTTTTGCTTTTCAATTAAACTCATGGATGGTATTGTGTCTCAGGGCTATTTGGATGATTGAAATCAATCCCAGACACCTGTGATAATTAGTTTGCCAGGTGAGCCCAATCAAAGGAAAACTACTTAAGAAGGATGTTCCACATTATTAAGCAAGCTACATGTTTCAGGCAAAATGGGGAAGAAAAAGGATCTCTCTGCTGCTGAAAAGCGGCAAATTGTGCAATACCTTGGTCAAGGTATCACAACATTGGATATTTCCAAAAGAATTGCGCGTGATCATCGGACGTTGAAGAAATTTGTCACCGATTCACAGCACAAGGGGGTTCGTTCAGACAAAGGCAAAATAAGGAAGATTTCTGCCAAACAAATGCGTAGGGTTAAGAGAGCAGCCACTAAAATGCCATTGAATAGCAGCAAACAGGTGTTTGAAGCCGCTGGTGCCTCTGGAGTCTCGCGAACTTCAAGATGTAGGATGCTCAAGAGGTTTGCAAGTGTCCTTAAACCTGTTATTCGGCCACCCCTAAACCAAGCTCACAAGCAAAAAAGGTTGCAGTGGGCTCAGGACTACATGAAGACTAACTTTCAAACTGTTTTGTTTACGGATGAGTGCCGTGCAACCCTTGATGGTCCTGATGGATGGAGTAGTGGATGGTTGGTGAATGGCCACCATGTCCCAACAAGGCTGAGACGTCAACAAGGAGGTGGCGGAGTCATGTTTTGGGCCGGAATCATGGGGAGAGCTGGTAGGCCCCTTCAGGGTCCCTGACGGTGTGAAAATGACCTCTGCAAAGTATGTAGAGTTTCTGACTGACCACTTTCTTCTGTGGTACAAAAAGAAGAACCATGCCTTCCGTAGCAAAATCATATTCATGCATGACAATGCACCATGTCATGCTGCAAAGAATACCTCTGGGGCATTGGCTGCTATGGGCATAAAAGGAGAGAAACTCATGGTGTGGCCCCCATCTTCCTCTGACCTTAACCCTATTGAGAACCTTTGGAGCATCATCAAGCAAAAGATCTATGTGGGTGGAAGGCAGTTCACATCCAAGCAGGTGCTCTGGGAGGCTATTATGGCATCCTGCAAAGAGATTAAAGCAGAAACTATCAAAGAACTCACAAGTTCAATGGATGCAAGAATTGTGAAGTTGATATCAAAGAAGGGGTCCTATGTTAACATGTAACTTGACCTGTTAAGATGTTTTTGATTCAAACTTTTTTTGATTTCAGTAAATATGACCTCCTAATGCTGCAAATTCAACAAATGACAATTTTTTTGTTCTTTACAACCTATAAAATATCTTGAAACTCTGAAACTCTGCATAATAATTTGGAACACTGCATTTTGAGTTTTTTATTTTTGAAAAAAATACGGTTATCATTAGGAGGTTTGTTCAATAAAATTTGAATTATACTCTAACAGTTGATGACTTGAAAATGATACTGACTGACTGTGCATTACTATTTAGGAAAAGTGTAATTTGCATAATAATGTGGAACGCGGTGTAAGTGTGTGTGTGTGTGTGTGTGTGCGCTTTGTGAGTAATTCAAACAAGAGTAATGAGTGTCTGTGAGTGTGTGTGTGTGTGTGTGTGCGCGCTTGCTTTGTGAGTAATTAAAACAAGAGTAATGAGTGTCTGTGAGTGTGTGTGTGTGTGTGAGAGTGTGTGTGTGTGTGAGAGAGTGTGTGCGCTTTGTGAGTAATTCAAACAAGAGTAATGAGTGTGTGTGTGTGTGTGTGTGTGTGCGCGCGTTTGTGTGTGAGTACTCTTGTTTGAATTACTCACAAAGCAATGAGTGTCTGTGAGTGAGTGAGTGAGTAAGTGTGTGTGTGTGTGTGTGAAGTGTGAGAGTGTGAGTGCTTTGTGAGTAATTCAAACAAGAGTAATGAGTGTGAGTGAGTGTGTGTGAGTGTGCGTTTGTGTTTTGTGAGTGATTCAAACAAGAGTAATGAGTGTGTGTGTGTGTGTGTGAGTGTGAGTGTGTGTTTTGTGAGTGATTCAAACAAGAGTAATGAGTGTGTGTGTGTTTTGTGAGTGTGAGTGTGTGTTTTGTGAGTGATTCAAACAAGAGTAATGAGTGTGTGTGTGTGTTTTGTGAGTGTGAGTGTGTGTTTTGTGAGTGATTCAAACAAGAGTAATGAGTGTGTGTGTGTGAGTGTGTGTGAGTGTGTGTGATTCAAACAAGAGTAATGAGCACGTGGAGATGGATGCAGAGATGGAAGCAGTTTATGACGGCTGAAATTTCATGTCATTTCAAAACCAGATTACTAGCAAGTAGCATCATTGGAAGGGGCTTGTCATCTAGTTTATTCTGCAAATCACCACAAGGCCATGAGTACTTCAAGAGAGAACCAATAGTAAGGGTGTGAATTTCCATTGAATTTGGATGCACATTGCGTCCGACATGTTGTTAAAGTTTAGCATCGAAAAACATTTCCTAATTTTACCCTCGGATCCATGATGATGAACTCTTAACCACACATGCCATTTCTTAACATTTAGCATTTCAGCTAACATTTAACAAACACTTCTACTTTAAGCTACTTAGAAGAGTCCAAGAAGATTGCACATGTTATTAACCCCTAGAAGAAAGAGGTCTGGTTGTGACTAGGGACTATACTCAGTATTGGTCCGATACTAGCAGGATAGGATATCAGAAAAAACGGTACTTTTTAGGAAGTTAAGGCAACTTGTCGGATTGGGATATACCCATGCCAGATTTCATATACACAGAATTAAAAAGAAATTCATGACAAGTGCAATAGGCTGTTATGAAACATGTCAATCTTATGATGGGGGTTTCAGGTAAGGTGTTTCTGTAGAAGCCCCAGTGGATAGTTGCTGGATCCATCATGAAATACAAGATACTCCACTGTCACCTACAGTCAAGATACTCCACTGCCACCCACAGTCAAGATACTCCAGTCATGATTTTGAACGAAGAGTGCGTTACAAATAAAATGCATTATTATTATTATTATTATTATTATGATGATGCAGAGTGCATCATATTTCCATAACTGGAAGATACACGCTTGATGATGGGGGCATGCACACAAGTATAAAATAGAATACAATATAGAAATGTATTCACATTTCTAAAGAAACACTCATGATATGTTGTAAAGTATTGGGCACACACAATAGCATTTAATAGTAATCGTGTTCCATTGTGTTGAGGTCAGAAATTAATTGATGTGAATTAACATCTAAATCACGCACCTGAAATATAAAATTTCAAAAGAAAGAGGGTCTCATCACTTCCATATGGTTGTCTGACAGAAAAGAAGGAGCAGTTGTTTGTAGAAGAGAAGAGTGCACAAAATAGTGGATATCTATCTATCTATCTTTAACTCCTTATCACCCTGCCAGTCTCACACTCCATACTGTATTTCTATCTCTCTATCTTCCAATCTATCTGTCTTTACCCAACTCTCTCCATTCAGACAGACACACACACACACACACACACACACACACACACACACACACCTCCCATTTCCCTTCTCCTTTGTCTGCATGCATTGAATTGCACTAAATGTTTTCATCTTTTACTACTTATTTTGAATTCTGAAATGTGTTCGCCTTGCATGCATTGGTATACCCTATTCTACAGAAGTCCATCCATCTTAAAATGTGTAGATGAAATATAGCTTATACGCTGTATTCAGCTAGACTAGTTAGCAGCACAACAGGCATATTGTGTTCCACATATGACCCAACATAGCAGCGTTCAGTGAGCAACTATAGGCAAATGAGCTCGAGCGACTTCCGGTTACGATTTTTCAAAATAAAAGTCCCTTATTAGCCCCGTGTTTTCTTAAACTATCAGAGATATTAATTTCATAGTAACATCAAAATGGGTTAAAAACGATTCACTGATGTTACAAAAGTATGGTTTTCTTGTTTTAATATAATGAACAATGACTAAACAGACAATATTGTATTAAGAAAAAGTAAAACACACCCCATTATGCTGATAAAAGGATTATGCCTTCATTAAAGTTGGTTGAACTTGTTCAGAACTGTAAAGAAAGGGTAAAATATGTTTAGCAGTCATTATTCTGGTCATTCACTGTGAAAAAACACTTGACACACAGATCACACAGGTGAAAAGGGATTATCTCCAATGCCAGGGTATTGCCATGTGACACGTATCACTCTTTGCTGAAAAAACTAAAGATTGTGTCTCAATGAAAGGGGGGTGGAATATGTTCAGGACACTCCAAACATTAAATAAAATGTGTGAAGTAGTTCAGATTTGCGTCCCTGAAGGCTCCACAATACTTTAAACATAGGTGATCAGACAGGCGAAAATGCATTATCTTCAATGGCAGGGCCATGTGACATGTATCACTCTTTGCTGAAAAAACTAAAGATTGTGTCTCAATGAAAGGGGGGTGGAATATGTTCAGGACACTCCAAACATTAAATAAAATGTGTGAAGTAGTTCAGATTTGCGTCCCTGAAGGCTCCACAATACTTTAAACATAGGTGATCAGACAGGCGAAAATGCATTATTTTCAATGGCAGGGCCATGTGACATGTATCGCTCTTTGCTGAAAAAACTAAAGATTGTGTCTCAATGAAAGGGGGGTGGAATATGTTCAGGACACTCCAAACATTAAATAAAATGTGTGAAGTAGTTCAGATTTGCGTCCCTGAAGGCTCCACAATACTTTAAACATAGGTGATCAGACAGGCGAAAATGCATTATTTTCAATGGCAGGGCCATGTGACATGTATCGCTCTTTGCTGAAAAAACTAAAGATTGTGTCTCAATGAAAGGGGGGTGGAATATGTTCAGGACACTCCAAACATTAAATAAAATGTGTGAAGTAGTTCAGATTTGCGTCCCTGAAGGCTCTACAATACTTTAAACATAGGTGATCAGACAGGCGAAAATGCATTATTTTCAATGGCAGGGCCATGTGACATGTATCGCTCTTTGCTGAAAAAACTAAAGATTGTGTCTCAATGAAAGGGGGGTGGAATATGTTCAGGACACTCCAAACATTAAATAAAATGTGTGAAGTAGTTCAGATTTGCGTCCCTGAAGGCTCTACAATACTTTAAACATAGGTGATCAGACAGGCGAAAATGCATTATTTTCAATGGCAGGGCCATGTGACATGTATCGCTCTTTGCTGAAAAAACTAAAGATTGTGTCTCAATGAAAGGGGGGTGGAATATGTTCAGGACACTCCAAACATTAAATAAAATGTGTGAAGTAGTTCAGATTTGCGTCCCTGAAGGCTCCACAATACTTTAAACATAGGTGATCAGACAGGCGAAAATGCATTATCTTCAATGGCAGGGCCATGTGACATGTATCACTCTTTGCTGAAAAAACTAAAGATTGTGTCTCAATGAAAGGGGGGTGGAATATGTTCAGGACACTCCAAACATTAAATAAAATGTGTGAAGTAGTTCAGATTTGCGTCCCTGAAGGCTCCACAATACTTTAAACATAGGTGATCAGACAGGCGAAAATGCATTATTTTCAATGGCAGGGCCATGTGACATGTATCGCTCTTTGCTGAAAAAACTAAAGATTGTGTCTCAATGAAAGGGGGGTGGAATATGTTCAGGACACTCCAAACATTAAATAAAATGTGTGAAGTAGTTCAGATTTGCGTCCCTGAAGGCTCCACAATACTTTAAACATAGGTGATCAGACAGGCGAAAATGCATTATCTTCAATGGCAGGGCCATGTGACATGTATCACTCTTTGCTGAAAAAACTAAAGATTGTGTCTCAATGAAAGGGGGGTGGAATATGTTCAGGACACTCCAAACATTAAATAAAATGTGTGAAGTAGTTCAGATTTGCGTCCCTGAAGGCTCCACAATACTTTAAACATAGGTGATCAGACAGGCGAAAATGCATTATCTTCAATGGCAGGGCCATGTGACATGTATCACTCTTTGCTGAAAAAACTAAAGATTGTGTCTCAATGAAAGGGGGGTGGAATATGTTCAGGACACTCCAAACATTAAATAAAATGTGTGAAGTAGTTCAGATTTGCGTCCCTGAAGGCTCCACAATACTTTAAACATAGGTGATCAGACAGGCGAAAATGCATTATTTTCAATGGCAGGGCCATGTGACATGTATCGCTCTTTGCTGAAAAAACTAAAGATTGTGTCTCAATGAAAGGGGGGTGGAATATGTTCAGGACACTCCAAACATTAAATAAAATGTGTGAAGTAGTTCAGATTTGCGTCCCTGAAGGCTCCACAATACTTTAAACATAGGTGATCAGACAGGCGAAAATGCATTATCTTCAATGGCAGGGCCATGTGACATGTATCACTCTTTGCTGAAAAAACTAAAGATTGTGTCTCAATGAAAGGGGGGTGGAATATGTTCAGGACACTCCAAACATTAAATAAAATGTGTGAAGTAGTTCAGATTTGCGTCCCTGAAGGCTCCACAATACTTTAAACATAGGTGATCAGACAGGCGAAAATGCATTATCTTCAATGGCAGGGTCATGTGACATGTATCACTCTTTGCTGAAAAAACTAAAGATTGTGTCTCAATGAAAGGGGGGTGGAATATGTTCAGGACACTCCAAACATTAAATAAAATGTGTGAAGTAGTTCAGATTTGCGTCCCTGAAGGCTCCACAATACTTTAAACATAGGTGATCAGACAGGCGAAAATGCATTATTTTCAATGGCAGGGCCATGTGATACGTATGACACTTTGCTGAAAAAACTAAAGATTGTGTCTCAATGAAAGGGGGGTGGAATATGTTCAGGACACTCCAAACATTAAATAAAATGTGTGAAGTAGTTCAGATTTGCGTCCCTGAATGCTCCACAATACTTTAAACATAGGTGATCAGACAGGCGAAAATGCATTATTTTCAATGGCAGGGCCAAAAAAAAAAGTATTGTGGAGCCTTCAGGGACGTAAATCTCAACTACTTCACACATTTTATCTAATGTTTGGAGTGTCCTGAACATATTCCACCCCCCTTTCATTGAGACACAATCTTTAGTTTTTTCAGCAAAGAGTGATACATGTCACATGGCCCTACCATTGAAGACAATGCATTATCGCCTGTCTGATCACCTATGTTTAAAGTATTGTGGAGCATTCAGGGACGTAAATCTGAACTACTTCACACATTTTATTTAATGTTTGGAGTGTCCTGAACATATTCCACCCCCCTTTCACTGAGACACAATCTTTAGTTTTTTCAGCAAAGAGTGATACATGTCACATGGCCCTGCCATTGAAGACAATGCATTTTCGCCTGTGTGTAGGCCTATGTTTAAAGTATTGTGGAGCATTCAGGGACGTAAATCTCAACTACTTCACACATTTTATTTAATGTTTGGAGTGTCCTGAACATATTCCACCCCCCTTTCATTGAGACACAATCTTTAGTTTAATCAGCAAAGTGTCATACGTATCACATGGCCCTGCCATTGAAGTTAATGCATTTTCGCCTGTGTGTAGGCCTATGTTTAAAGTATTGTGGAGCCTTCAGGGACGTAAATCTCAACTACTTCACACATTTTATCTAATGTTTGGAGTGTCCTGAACATATTCCACCCCCCTTTCATTGAGACACAATCTTTAGTTTTTTCAGCAAAGAGTGATACATGTCACATGGCCCTACCATTGAAGACAATGCATTATCGCCTGTCTGATCACCTATGTTTAAAGTATTGTGGAGCATTCAGGGACGCAAATCTGAACTACTTCACACATTTTATTTAATGTTTGGAGTGTCCTGAACATATTCCACCCCCCTTTCACTGAGACACAATCTTTAGTTTTTTCAGCAAAGAGTGATACATGTCACATGGCCCTGCCATTGAAGACAATGCATTTTCGCCTGTGTGTAGGCCTATGTTTAAAGTATTGTGGAGCATTCAGGGACGTAAATCTCAACTACTTCACACATTTTATTTAATGTTTGGAGTGTCCTGAACATATTCCACCCCCCTTTCATTGAGACACAATCTTTAGTTTTTTCAGCAAAGAGTGATACATGTCACATGGCCCTACCATTGAAGACAATGCATTATCGCCTGTCTGATCACCTATGTTTAAAGTATTGTGGAGCATTCAGGGACGTAAATCTCAACTACTTCACACATTTTATTTAATGTTTGGAGTGTCCTGAACATATTCCACCCCCCTTTCATTGAGACACAATCTTTAGTTTTTTCAGCAAAGAGTGATACATGTCACATGGCCCTGCCATTGAAGATAATGCATTTTCGCCTTTGTGTAGGCCTATGTTTAAAGTATTGTGGAGCCTTCAGGGACGTAAATCTCAACTACTTCACACATTTTATTTAATGTTTGGAGTGTCCTGAACATATTCCACCCCCCTTTCATTGAGACACAATCTTTAGTTTTTTCAGCAAAGAATGATACATGTCACATGGCCCTGCCATTGAAGTTAATGCATTTTTGCCTGTGTGTAGGCCTATGTTTAAAGTATTGTGGAGCCTTCAGGGACGTAAATCTCAACTACTTTACAGATTTTATTTAATGTTTGGAGTGTCCTGAACATATTCCACCCCCCTTTCACTGAGACACAATCTTTAGTTTCATCAGCAAAGAGTGATACATGTCACATGGCAATACCCTGCCATTGAAGATAATGCATTTTCGCCTGTGTGATCTGTGTGTCAAGTGTTTTTTCACAGTGAATGACCAGAATAATGACTGCTAAACATATTTTACCCTTTCTTTACAGTGTTCTGAACATGTTCAACCAACTTTATTGAAGACATAATCCTTTTATCAGCAGATTGTTGTGTGTTTTACTGTTTCTTACTACAATATTTACAATGATGCCTGTTTAGTCAGTGTTCCCTATATTTAAACAAGAAAATCATACTTTTGTAACATCAGTGAATCGTTTTTAACCCATTTTGATGTTACTATGAAAGTAATATTAATTGTCAATTTTCAGCTACATCTTAGTCATTATCAAAGTATCCTGTACGCTTAAAATTAACTCACTATATCTTACCTTGTTTTAAATCAAGTTAATATAATGCACAGTTAACAAAATACCATTATAAAGTCTGATCTAGCGAGTAGACAGATTAGGACTTTATAATGACAAATAGGCTACTATAACTTTCAAACACGCTTTTAACTATTTTCCCGATCATTAGGACAAATGGAACAATAAAACTCGTTGCATATAAAAGGTTTTTATATTACCCAGTCGATTAACAGGGTTGTTTGTTGTAAAAACCTTTCATTTGATACAACAAACTCATTTTACTTAGCAGCGTTCAGTGAGCAACTATAGGCAAATGAGCTCGAGCGACTTCCGGTTACGATTTTTCAAAATAAAAGTCCCTTATTAGCCCCGTGTTTTCTTAAACTATCAGAGATATTAATTTCATAGTAACATCAAAATGGGTTAAAAACGATTCACTGATGTTACAAAAGTATGGTTTTCTTGTTTTAATATAATGAACAATGACTAAACAGACAATATTGTATTAAGAAAAAGTAAAACACACCCCATTATGCTGATAAAAGGATTATGCCTTCATTAAAGTTGGTTGAACTTGTTCAGAACTGTAAAGAAAGGGTAAAATTATGTTTAGCAGTCATTATTCTGGTCATTCACTGTGAAAAAACACTTGACACACAGATCACACAGGTGAAAAGGGATTATCTCCAATGCCAGGGTATTGCCATGTGACACGTATCACTCTTTGCTGAAAAAACTAAAGATTGTGTCTCAATGAAAGGGGGGTGGAATATGTTCAGGACACTCCAAACATTAAATAAAATGTGTGAAGTAGTTCAGATTTGCGTCCCTGAAGGCTCTACAATACTTTAAACATAGGTGATCAGACAGGCGAAAATGCATTATTTTCAATGGCAGGGCCATGTGACATGTATCGCTCTTTGCTGAAAAAACTAAAGATTGTGTCTCAATGAAAGGGGGGTGGAATATGTTCAGGACACTCCAAACATTAAATAAAATGTGTGAAGTAGTTCAGATTTGCGTCCCTGAAGGCTCCACAATACTTTAAACATAGGTGATCAGACAGGCGAAAATGCATTATCTTCAATGGCAGGGCCATGTGACATGTATCACTCTTTGCTGAAAAAACTAAAGATTGTGTCTCAATGAAAGGGGGGTGGAATATGTTCAGGACACTCCAAACATTAAATAAAATGTGTGAAGTAGTTCAGATTTGCGTCCCTGAAGGCTCCACAATACTTTAAACATAGGTGATCAGACAGGCGAAAATGCATTATTTCAATGGCAGGGCCATGTGACATGTATCGCTCTTTGCTGAAAAAACTAAAGATTGTGTCTCAATGAAAGGGGGGTGGAATATGTTCAGGACACTCCAAACATTAAATAAAATGTGTGAAGTAGTTCAGATTTGCGTCCCTGAAGGCTCCACAATACTTTAAACATAGGTGATCAGACAGGCGAAAATGCATTATCTTCAATGGCAGGGCCATGTGACATGTATCACTCTTTGCTGAAAAAACTAAAGATTGTGTCTCAATGAAAGGGGGGTGGAATATGTTCAGGACACTCCAAACATTAAATAAAATGTGTGAAGTAGTTCAGATTTGCGTCCCTGAAGGCTCCACAATACTTTAAACATAGGTGATCAGACAGGCGAAAATGCATTATTTCAATGGCAGGGCCATGTGACATGTATCGCTCTTTGCTGAAAAAACTAAAGATTGTGTCTCAATGAAAGGGGGGTGGAATATGTTCAGGACACTCCAAACATTAAATAAAATGTGTGAAGTAGTTCAGATTTGCGTCCCTGAAGGCTCTACAATACTTTAAACATAGGTGATCAGACAGGCGAAAATGCATTATTTTCAATGGCAGGGCCATGTGACATGTATCGCTCTTTGCTGAAAAAACTAAAGATTGTGTCTCAATGAAAGGGGGGTGGAATATGTTCAGGACACTCCAAACATTAAATAAAATGTGTGAAGTAGTTCAGATTTGCATCCCTGAAGGCTCCACAATACTTTAAACATAGGTGATCAGACAGGCGAAAATGCATTATCTTCAATGGCAGGGCCATGTGACATGTATCACTCTTTGCTGAAAAAACTAAAGATTGTGTCTCAATGAAAGGGGGTGGAATATGTTCAGGACACTCCAAACATTAAATAAAATGTGTGAAGTAGTTCAGATTTGCGTCCCTGAAGGCTCCACAATACTTTAAACATAGGTGATCAGACAGGCGAAAATGCATTATTTTCAATGGCAGGGCCATGTGACATGTATCGCTCTTTGCTGAAAAAACTAAAGATTGTGTCTCAATGAAAGGGGGTGGAATATGTTCAGGACACTCCAAACATTAAATAAAATGTGTGAAGTAGTTCAGATTTGCGTCCCTGAAGGCTCCACAATACTTTAAACATAGGTGATCAGACAGGCGAAAATGCATTATTTTCAATGGCAGGGCCATGTGACATGTATCGCTCTTTGCTGAAAAAACTAAAGATTGTGTCTCAATGAAAGGGGGGTGGAATATGTTCAGGACACTCCAAACATTAAATAAAATGTGTGAAGTAGTTCAGATTTGCGTCCCTGAAGGCTCCACAATACTTTAAACATAGGCCTACACACAGGCGAAAATGCATTACCTTCAATGGCAGGGCCATGTGATACATATGACACTTTGCTGAAAAAACTAAAGATTGTGTCTCAATGAAAGGGGGGTCGAATATGTTCAGGACACTCCAAACATTAAATAAAATGTGTGAAGTAGTTGAGATTTACGTCCCTGAGTGCTCCACAATACTTTAAACGTACGTGTCACATGGCCCTGCCATTGAACATAATGCATTTTCGCCTGTCTGATCACCTATGTTTAAAGTATTGTGGAGCATTCAGGGACGTAAATCTCAACTACTTCACACATTTTATTTAATGTTTGGAGTGTCCTGAACATATTCCACCCCCCTTTCATTGAGACACAATCTTTAGTTTAATCAGCAAAGTGTCATACGTTTCACATGGCCCTGCCATTGAAGTTAATGCATTTTCGCCTGTGTGTAGGCCTATGTTTAAAGTATTGTGGAGCCTTCAGGGACGTAAATCTCAACTACTTCACACATTTTATCTAATGTTTGGAGTGTCCTGAACATATTCCACCCCCCTTTCATTGAGACACAATCTTTAGTTTTTTCAGCAAAGAGTGATACATGTCACATGGCCCTACCATTGAAGACAATGCATTATCGCCTGTCTGATCACCTATGTTTAAAGTATTGTGGAGCATTCAGGGACGTAAATCTCAACTACTTCACACATTTTATTTAATGTTTGGAGTGTCCTGAACATATTCCACCCCCCTTTCATTGAGACACAATCTTTAGTTTTTTCAGCAAAGAGCGATACATGTCACATGGCCCTGCCATTGAAGTTAATGCATTTTCGCCTGTCTGATCACCTATGTTTAAAGTATTGTGGAGCCTTCAGGGACGTAAATCTGAACTACTTCACACATTTTACTTAATGTTTGGAGTGTCCTGAACATATTCCACCCCCCTTTCACTGAGACACAATCTTTAGTTTTTTCAGCAAAGAGTGATACATGTCACATGGCCCTGCCATTGAAGACAATGCATTTTCGCCTGTGTGTAGGCCTATGTTTAAAGTATTGTGGAGCATTCAGGGACGTAAATCTCAACTACTTCACACATTTTATTTAATGTTTGGAGTGTCCTGAACATATTCCACCCCCCTTTCATTGAGACACAATCTTTAGTTTTTTCAGCAAAGAGTGATACATGTCACATGGCCCTACCATTGAAGACAATGCATTATCGCCTGTCTGATCACCTATGTTTAAAGTATTGTGGAGCATTCAGGGACGTAAATCTCAACTACTTCACACATTTTATTTAATGTTTGGAGTGTCCTGAACATATTCCACCCCCCTTTCATTGAGACACAATCTTTAGTTTTTTCAGCAAAGAATGATACATGTCACATGGCCCTGCCATTGAAGTTAATGCATTTTTGCCTGTGTGTAGGCCTATGTTTAAAGTATTGTGGAGCCTTCAGGGACGTAAATCTCAACTACTTTACATATTTTATTTAATGTTTGGAGTGTCCTGAACATATTCCACCCCCCTTTCATTGAGACACAATCTTTAGTTTTTTCAGCAAAGAGCGATACATGTCACATGGCCCTGCCATTGAAGTTAATGCATTTTCGCCTGTCTGATCACCTATGTTTAAAGTATTGTGGAGCCTTCAGGGACGTAAATCTGAACTACTTCACACATTTTATTTAATGTTTGGAGTGTCCTGAACATATTCCACCCCCCTTTCATTGAGACACAATCTTTAGTTTTTTCAGCAAAGAGTGATACATGTCACATGGCCCTACCATTGAAGATAATGCATTTTCGCCTGTCTGATCACCTATGTTTAAAGTATTGTGGAGCATTCAGGGACGTAAATCTCAACTACTTCACACATTTTATTTAATGTTTGGAATGTCCTAAACATATTCCACCCCCCTTTCATTGAGACACAATATTTAGTTTCATCAGCAAAGAGTGATACATGTCACATGGCAATACCCTGCCATTGAAGATAATGCATTTTCGCCTGTGTGATCTGTGTGTCAAGTGTTTTTTCACAGTGAATGACCAGAATAATGACTGCTAAACATATTTTACCCTTTCTTTACAGTGTTCTGAACATGTTCAACCAACTTTATTGAAGACATAATCCTTTTATCAGCAGATTGTTGTGTGTTTTACTGTTTCTTACTACAATATTTACAATGATGCCTGTTTAGTCAGTGTTCCCTATATTTAAACAAGAAAATCATACTTTTGTAACATCAGTGAATCGTTTTTAACCCATTTTGATGTTACTATGAAAGTAATATTAATTGTCAATTTTCAGCTACATCTTAGTCATTATCAAAGTATCCTGTACGCTTAAAATTAACTCACTATATCTTACCTTGTTTTAAATCAAGTTAATATAATGCACAGTTAACAAAATACCATTATAAAGTCTGATCTAGCGAGTAGACAGATTAGGACTTTATAATGACAAATAGGCTACTATAACTTTCAAACACGCTTTTAACTATTTTCCCGATCATTAGGACAAATGGAACAATAAAACTCGTTGCATATAAAAGGTTTTTATATTACCCAGTCGATTAACAGGGTTGTTTGTTGTAAAAACCTTTCATTTGATACAACAAACTCATTTTACTTCCTCGTTTCGTTTTACTTCCTGGGGTTATTGTGGGTTATCGTTGCTAGCAGAACGGAACTATTTTACTTCCTCGTTTCGTTTTACTTCCTGGGGTTATTGTGGGTTATCGTTGCTAGCAGAACGGAACTACCCAACATGTATCGTGGAAAACTTTTCCAAAACCGAACTTTTAAACGGAACTTTTACCCACGGAGCTGTTAGGCATCTAGGAGCTCATGAGCTCCCCTCGTAAACTTTACACACACCAGATATTTATATTGCATAGCCCAAGTTCTCATGGCATATAAGTATTCTATCACTACTTGACTTACCGAATAAAAAGTGAGCTCCACACAAAGTTGTTAGGCGTTGGTCAGTCGCGGTAACAGTCCCATACGCTCGCTTTTAAACTTCTCCTACAGTTGTCTTCGGTTCCTTTTAAACGCCTCGGGATTTAGAAGTATTACGATTAACGTTCGACTGCAGGGAATGCAGGCTATTACACAATAATACCAACAATTTCTACTGACAAAACCAATCAGTGAGCTTCGGTTTACAGTGAGCTTCGAGTTCCTTTTTTCTTCTTCTTTTCAGTCTGTTAGCAGGTTGCATTTTAAGCACATTACCGCCATCTATTGGACTGGGGTGTGAATACCATTGGGAACATTGGAAAACAGAAAACTAAAGCCCAGGTGCTAACCTCAGTGGGCTGTTTAATGCCAACCCACCTTTTGCCACTTCAGCTTTTCTGCATATGCCCTGCATTAAAAAAGTACGTGTTTAATATTTAAAAATGTCCCCATGGTAAAAACATGGCCCAGACTGATGTTTACCTATTAAACTAAAACCACTATTGTTAACAAAGTTTCCTCTTGCCGACTCCAACTGCATATACTATTGTGATTTGACCTACTTTTTAATGATGCATAAATGTCTACCTTTATCTTCCTTTTGCCATATTTCCTGCCCTATCTTGTTCATGGCGTCTTTAATAATCATTTTTTTATCTCTGATCTACTGAGGGGAACATGCATTTCATCTTCAGAGCTTGCTTTGCAAGTGCGTCTACTGTTTTGTTTCCCTCAGTGCCAACATGTGCTGGGATCCATGTCAATTCTTTGTAAATATTCTGCTGTTTTAAAAGACTAAACATTAAAAGATGTTTTTAAATTTAAAGGTCCTGCTTCCATGAAGATTTCCCACTCTGAATACTCGATAAAGCCGGCAATTAGTCCGACCAACCCCCTCTGACCACTGTACAGCTATTAGCCAGCATGTATATACAGACCAACCCCCTCTGACCACTGTACAGCTATTACAATAGCCAGCATGTATATACAGACCAACCCACTCTGACCACTGTACAGCTATTACAATAACCAACATGTATATACAGACCACTCTGACCACTGTACAGCTATTACAATAACCAACATGTATATACAGACCAACTGACCACTGTACAGCTATTACAATAGCCGGCATGTAAAACACCAAATCCGTAAAATCGTATGGAAAATGCGAATAAAAAAAGAAAACTGTGATTTATATGTACCTTAACTTGTATTTCTTTGCAGACAGTATGAACACAAGATATTTCATGTTTTGTCTGGTCAACTTATAAATATACATCCATTCCTGCCATTCAGGCCTGCAACACATTCCAAAAAAAGTTGGGACAGGGGCAATTTAGGGGTAGTAATGAGGTAGAATGATTAAATAATGATGTGATTTGAAACAAGTGATGTCAACAGGTCATTGTAATTATGATTTGGTGCAAAAGCAGTATTCAGGAAAGGCCTAGTCCTTAAGGAACACGGATGGGCTGAGGATCGCCAGTTTGCCAACAAATGCGTGAGCAAATAATTGAAATGTTTAAAAACAATTTTTCTCAAAGACGGATAGGAAGGGATTTGGATATTTTACCCTCCACGGTAAATAACATAATTCAAAGATCCAAGGAATCTGGAGGAAGCCTTATGTTAACCGTGTTCAGAAGTGCCGTCGACAACATCACATAGTGGAAACGTGTATTGTGGTCAGACAAATCAGTATTTCAGGTCTTTTTTGGAACAAATGGACGCTGTGTGCTCTCGACCAAAAAAGAAAAGGACCGTGCAGACTGGCTTTCTAGTTTGCATTCCAGAAAGCTCCTGCAACTGATTTGAATAGGTTTGAATCCAAGAAGCTAATGGATCAGATTGAAAAAGCATTATACTGTTTTTACAGCACAGAGTGGAGTCAGATTAATGTACTCACATTTGGAAGGTGGCACTGATGATAAGGTTACTGATGGGTGTGTGTGAAATGTAGGCTCCCAATCATTCTCATGGTGGCTATATGTACTTTTTACTGGCATGTTTATATTATGTTTGCTGGTGAAACTCTATGTAGATAAAAGTCTGTTCCTGTTTGTTTAGTAAGAGTATCACCAAAAATAAAGCTTTTTTTATCATTCATATGAATCGTGTGTATTTCTGTTGTATTATTAAAGTAAGGTACACAATGAAAAGGCTCTTTAATTGTAGTCCAGCTGAGCACTCCACTTCCATCCTCAGTCAAAGGATTCAGAGTGAACTGGGGTAAATGTCTGGGATTCTGGTGCAAATGATAATGCCCTCTGTGTATTTAAAACCATATTAAAGGTTCTTAGGTCACCTGGTTCCTACTCAGTTGTGTTGGTTTTTTAAGTGAGGCTTCACACTGGTTTGTCGGTCTGAAATTACCCTTATATCATTATTAAAATACAAACACACAGGCTTTCTACAGTTTACCAACCTATCCTATTCTAAATAATCACCTTTCAGTTCACACCCCAAATGATTATGGGAAGGAATTCCATGTGTATGAGCACCGATTACACGTCTGATGGCCCTACGGTGAACAGGGCCATAGCTCAGCCTGAATAAACTCCACACAGGAGGGTAGGTGGGGGTGGGGTGGAGGTGTGAACTGAAATGTGATGGAGTATGAGAGGGTTGGGTAAGGACAGAGAACAATCCTAACATCAGACCTTTCATGTGTTCATGGTTTGACTGTGGGTGTCAATGGAGTTTCCAGCTCATCCAGCTCATCTTTATTCTGCTTTAGCTTTCCACCACAAAACACACAGGAACAGATGCTTATGCACATAGAGAATACACATGCAGGTCTCATGAAACACACATGCAGGTCAACGAGTAACACAGACATCAGAGGAATGAATGGAATAGATGTCTACATTTCAAGCACACACATCTGTAGCCTGATCATCACTGAAATCATCATGGAAACATCTGCATTCAGCCATGTGTTCATATTTAGTGACCATGGAAATTATCAGACAAAACAAAAACATTCATTCCTGCCTGGCATTGACATTTTGCATTTTCTCCATGAGATACATTTACGTAATTTCAACCAATTTCCTTAGGCACCCCCACTTCGCAAACAATGAACAAACAAAGTTGACACCTTTTCGAGCTGCATTTTACAAAGTGATGCTATAACGTGATGTTATGACTCACTTTGGTAACCGTGCCAGCAAGGACATTTTTTTTGTATCATGTCCAGATTGTGGGTGGGGAGTGGAATTCTCAGCGAAAATACATTATCTATTGAACAGGTGTTGATATATTTTGGAAATTAAGATATAGAAAGTGAGTTCCAATGTCCACATGCATAGGCCTATCCTTGTTAATGAATAGGTCAATGTCATGGAACGTAAACCATTACGTAATCTGTTTAATTGACTGTTTTATTGCATACTGCAACGTTGCATTTAGTAATAAACAGCTAACATTTTCCCCACTAATTCTTAGGATTTTTCCCCATTTGATGTTTTTAGTGGTTTCATTTCTATTTAACACAACTAGTGTTCTACATAGATAAGAAGAGTATTCTCTATGGAAGACTGCAACAGCAGATCTGATGCTGGATGAGGAGGATTCCATCTTGGGTTGAAGGTCCATTGAAGCTGCATCAAATACCCAGACCTGCAGAGCAGATGTCAATGCAGGTCGATTTGCAATAGAGACCCGAGTCAGGAGCTGGGTCCCTCTTGAGAATGCTGTCATGACCCGAGTCAGGAGCTGGGTCCTTCTTGAGTATGCTGTCGTGACCCGAGTCAGGAGCTGGGTCCTTCTTGAGAATTCTGTCAATACCGAGCCGCAACATAGATTGGAGCCTGACCACAGAGTTTACAAAAACAGGTTGATTTCAATAAAAAAAAAAATTGTGGATAATAGTAAATGCAAAGCACCGAAAAAAAAAAGTGTGCACCAACATCAAACGCATTGTGAGAATGCAAAGCCACCTTCTAAAGCCCAACAGCTTACTTTTACTTTTCATGACATCACATGTGTTACTGTACAGTATATTGCAAATGTATGTGTCTAATTTGTGTTTAACCATATTTAATTAATTTCTAACAAAATCATTTGTGAAATTGTATATATGCTTGTCAGACAATCTTTACAACCCACCCAAGAACACAAAACAACAATAATAATAACGATGTTATTAGTATTATTGCTTTTATGCTCATTTCAGCCATACTAGAATGTTATGGAAATACAAGATGCATTGTAAATCAATATGCATGAATTTGGAGAAATGTTTTTTTACTGAGTTTAAAAAAAGTACAACAGATATAGATCCAGGGAGGTTGTTAACGTATAACATCACACTAACTTCAGCATGGTCGTCAGGCCATCACACATGACATCAAACGAATGGGACATTAAGCAGTGGCAGTGGTTGGGACAGACTGTGCATAACCTTATACCACCATTAGGATGCCAAAAGAAGCAGCAATAAATTGTAGTTTCACATCAAGGTGTAACTTCTGTGCAATTAAAAACGCAATAAACAATTAAAGTTGCAATATCAGGGGGAATGCAGTAAATTGCTGATTCTACGGAATCATACGAAACTGGAACTGATGTGTGACCTAATGGACAGTGATATATGAGCTACATTTGAATCCCTTCCCACGTATAGTACATTGATATGGCTTTTCCCCGTGATGGGTTCTCTGGTGTCTATTGAGATGAGACATTCTACTAAAAGACTTTCCACACTGAGAACAATGATATGGCTATTCCCCGTGATGGATTCTCTGGTGTTTCTTGAGATAACCCATTTGACTAAAGGTCTTTTCACACTGAGAATACTGATATGGCTATTCCCCGTGATGGATTCTCTGGTGTTTCTTGAGAGTACCCATTTCAGTAAAGTCTTTTCCACACTGAGAACAATGATATGGCTTTTCCCCAGTGTGGATCCTCTGGTGTGTCTTGAGAGTACCCATTTCAGTAAAGTCTTTTCCACACTGAGAACAATGATATGGCTTTTCCCCAGTGTGGATCCTCTGGTGTCTGATGAGACTACCCATTTCAGTAAAGTCTTTTCCACACTGAGAACAATGATATGGCTTTTCCCCAGTGTGGATCCACTGGTGTGTCTTGAGATTACCCATTGTATTAAAGTCTTTTCCACACTGAGAACACTGATATGGCTTTTCCCCAGTGTGGATCCTCTGGTGTGTCTTGAGAGTACCCATTTCAGTAAAGTCTTTTCCACACTGAGAACAATGATATGGCTTTTCCCCAGTGTGGATCCTCTGGTGTGTCTTGAGAGTACCCATTTCAGTAAAGTCTTTTCCACACTGAGAACAATGATATGGCTTTTCCCCAGTGTGGATCCTCTGGTGTCTGATGAGACTACCCATTTCAGTAAAGTCTTTTCCACACTGAGAACAATGATATGGCTTTTCCCCAGTGTGGATCCACTGGTGTGTCTTGAGATCACCCATTTGACTAAAAGTCTTTCCACACTGAGAACACTGATGTGGCTTTTCTCCAGTATGTGTCATCTGGTGGATCCTAAGTTTACTGCTACTTTTGAAACCCTTCCCACATGTAGTACACTGATATGGCTTTTCCCCAGTATGGATCATCTGGTGTGTCTTGAGAGAAGACATTCTACTAAAAGACTTTCCACACTGAGAACAATGATATGACTTTTCTCCACTATGGACCCTCTGATGTGTGATGAGGTTACCCATTCTACTAAAAGACTTTCCACACTGAGAACAATGATATGGCTTTTCCCCAGTGTGGATTCTCTGGTGTTTCTTGAGATCACCCATTCTACTAAAAGTCTTTCCACACTGAGAACACTGATGTGACTTTTCCCCAGTATGGATCCTCTGGTGTCTGATGAGATCACCCATTTGACTAAAAGTCTTTCCACACTGAGAACACTGATGTGGCTTTTCTCCAGTAAGTGTCATCTGGTGGATCCTAAGTTTACTGCTACTTTTGAAACCCTTCCCACATGTAGTACACTGATATGGCTTTTCTCCAGTGTGGAACATCTGGTGTTTCTCCAGTTCACCCATTTGACTAAAGGTCTTTCCACACTGAGAACAATGGTATGGCTTTTCCCCAGTGTGGATTCTCTGGTGTTTCTTGAGATAACCCATTTGACTAAAAGTCTTTCCACACTGAGAACACTGATGTGGCTTTTCACCAGTATGTGTCATCTGGTGGATCCTAAGTTTACTGCTACTTTTGAAACCCTTCCCACATGTAGAACACTGATATGGCTTTTCTCCAGTGTGGAACATCTGGTGTCTCTCCAGTTCACCCATTTGACTAAAGGTCTTTCCACACTGAGAACACTGGTGTGGCTTTTCCCCACTATGGACCCTCTGGTGTGTCTTGAGATGACCCATTTGACTAAAAGCCTTTCCACACTGAGAACATTGATGGGGCTTTTCTCCTGTGTGTGTTCGTTGATGAATTGCAAGAGCGGAAGATGCAGCAAAGGTTTTGAAACATTGGGGACATTCATGTTGTTTCTTCCTTGCGTTCGATTGCGGATGTCTGATGACATTCTTTCTTCTTTCCTCTGTACTCCTTTTGCTAGAATGGATCCTTTGAACGTCTCCTATAACATTAGAAAACATTTTTAAAATAATATCCTCACTCTACTTTATTTGTTACATTGCACTACAACACTGAAAACACATGTATTGTATTTTTTGTAATGTGTTTTTCAATGACTGGCTATTTGCTAGAATAGTACTTGGAAGTCCTTTAGGATAAAATTATCCACTTACAGACTGCACTGTAAATGTAAGCAGAGATTCAGAGACATGTAGAGATCTGGAGACAAAATGATGGCAGACATTTTAAATGTTTTAAATGTAACATACTCCAAATTATTTCTCATAATTAAGGTACTCCCATGGTATCTCTATTCTCTCAATAGGGCTCACATTTCATTAGGTAAAGCACAAGATAAAGCCAGAGGGGTTTATTTTTGTTTTTCAATCAATTTTTAACTAACCTTAGTTCCAATGGGTTGAAATATTAATAAATCTATTATTATTGTCATTATCATATTAAATTGTATACCAGTTATCCAGCTGATGTTACAGTCTCTTCAATATTACTCCTTAAATTATAATTGGTAGAAACCCTTTGGGGTGCCTGTGCAGCTTCATATTGACACAAGTTCACATTTACAGATATTAACACACGCTAGCAGCAACCAGATGTTTCCTTAAGCTAGAGACAAATAGTTAAAAAATTCCCTTGCAGCTTCATATTAGCATGATGTTATATTCAATTCATTTTAACTATCACATTGTTCTAGTTTTTCATGATACAAACTAATGTGCAACTTACCTGTAGGAGTAGAGTCATGGTGACCATATTCTCTCAAATCAGATGTTTCCTCCTGTTTAATTTCCACTGGTGAATACTCATCTTCTTTGTGGGTCAAGATTGGTGATGTGTATATTTCAGTCTTACAGTCAGCTTCCAGTCCAGGCTTTTCTTCCACTTTCGGAATTGCAGAAAGATACTCCTGCAGGAAATCATCAAATTCCTCTTCTTTGATCTCTTCCTTCACTGACATGAGCAGTTGTGGTGTTTCAGTATGTCCTGACATTTCAGACTTCAGTTCTGTTTTTCAAAGAAAATCAAGTCAAACCCTCATTCAATGCAATACATTTGCATATAGTGAACATGTGCAACAAAAGAACTACAGTGTAGTTGTACTGTTGGCGATTTACACTTCTACAGTATGCTTCCAAAGAATGACACACATAATCATTCCGAGCATCCCAGTACCAGTCAGTTCAGTTCTGTTTTGTAAAGGAAATCCAGTCTAACATTCCTTCAATGCATGGAAAATATAGTTAAATAAAGAACTACAGTAGAGTTGTATTTTTGTTGAATTACACTCATAGAGTATCTATCCAAGCATCCCAGTGTTAAACCTAACAAAACTGAATTACAAACATACAGTATCTATCAAGATTATCCCAGGGTCTACCTTACGAAGGTGAGTTCAGTATCCATAATACAATAATATAATACAAGGTTAGAATAAGGTCACCACACACACACCACACACACACACACACACACACACACACACACACACACACAAGCAAGTTACTGGCGTCATTGTGAAGCACAAAGTTAGAATAAGGTCATCACACACACACACACACACACACACACACACACACACACACACACACACACACACACACACACACACACACACACAAGCAAGTTACTGGCGTCATTGTGAAGCACATGCTCAGCTCTTTCATACGATACCTGTGTGATGTCACACAATAACGATTTTGTGAGTAATTCAAACAAGAGTCATTTGTGTGTGTATGTGAGTGTGAATGTGAGCGAGCGAGCGAGCGAGCGTGTGCTTTGTGAGTAATTCAAACAAGAGTAATGAGTGTCTGTGAGTGTGTGTACGTGTGTGTGTGTGTGTGTGTACGTGTGTGTGTGTGTGTGTGTGTGTGTGTGTGTTCGTGTGTGTCTGTGTACCTGTGTGTGTGTGTGTGTGTGTGTGTGTGTGTGTGTGTGTGTGTGTGTGCGCTTGATTTGTGAGTAATTCAAACAAGAGTAATGAGTGTCTGTGAGTGTGTGCGCTTTGTGAGTAATTCAAACAAGAGTAATGAGTGTGTGTGTGTGTGTGTGTGCGCGCGCGTGCGCGCGTGCGTACGTGCGTGCGTGCGTGCGTGCGAGTGCTTTGTGAGTAATTCAAACAAGAGTAATGAGTGTGTGTGTGTGTGTGTGTGTAAGTGCTTTGTGAGTAATTCAAACAAGAGTAATGAGTGTGTGTGAGTGTGAGTGCGCTTTGTGAGTAATTCAAACAAGAGTAATGAGTGTGTGTGTGTGTGTGTGTGTGTGTGTGTGTAAGTGCTTTGTGAGTAATTCAAACAAGAGTAATGAGTGTCTGTGAGTGAGTGAGTAAGTGTGTGTGTGTGTGCACTTTGTGAATAATTCAAACAAGAGTTGTGAGTGTCTGTGTGTGTGAGTGTGTGTGAGTGTGTGTGTGTGTTTTGTGAGTGATTCAAACAAGAGTAATGAGTGTGTGTGTGTGTGTTTTGTGAGTGATTCAAACAAGAGTAATGAGCACGTGGAGATGGATGCAGAGATGAAGGCAGTTTATGACGGCTGAAATTTCATGTCAAAACCAGATTACTAGCAAGTAGCATCATTGGAAGGGGCTTGTCCTCTAGTTTATTCTGCAAATCACCACAAGGCCATGAGTACTTCAAGAGAGAACCAATAGTAAGGGTGTGAATTTCCATTGAATTTGGATGCACATTGCGTCCGACATGTTGTTAAAGTTTAGCATCGAAAAACATTTCCTAATTTTACCCTCGGATCCATGATGATGAACTCTTAACCACACATGCCATTTCTTAACATTTAGCATTTCAGCTAACATTTAACAAACACTTCTACTTTAAGCTACTTAGAAGAGTCCAAGAAGATTGCACATGTTATTAACTCCTAGAAGAAAGAGGTCTGGTTGTGACTAGGGACTATACTCAGTATTGGTCCGATACTAGCAGGATAGGATATCAGAAAAAAACTGTACTTTTTAGGAAGTTAAGGCAACTTGTCGGAATGGGATATACCCATGCCAGATTCCATAAACACAGAATTAAAAAGAAATTCATGACAAGTGCAATAGGCTGTTATGAAACATGTAAATCTTATGATGGGGGTTTCAGGTAAGGTGTTACTGTAGAAGCCCCAGTGGATAGTTGCTGGGTCCATCATGAAATACAAGATACTCCACTGACACCCACAGTCAAGATACTCCACAGTCAAGATACTCCACTGACACACAGTCAAGATACTCCACTGCCACCCACAGTCAAGATACTCCACAGTCAAGATACTCCACTGCCACCCACAGTCAAGATACTCCACAGTCAAGATACTCCACTGACACCACAGTCAAGATACTCCACAGTCAAGATACTCCACTGCCACCCACAGTCAAGATACTCCACAGTCAAGATACTCCACTGACACCACAGTCAAGATACTCCACAGTCAAGATACTCCACTGCCACCCACAGTCAAGATACTCCACAGTCAAGATACTCCACTGCCACCACAGTCAAGATACTCCAGTCATGATTTTGAACGAAGAGTGCGCTACAAATACAATGCATTATTATTATTATTATTATTATTATTATTATTATGATGATGCAGAGTGCATCATATTTCCATAACTGGAAGATCCACGCTTGATGATGGGGGCATGCACACAAGTATAAAATAGAATACAATATAGAAATGTATTCACATTTCTAAAGAAACACTCATGATATGTTGTAAAGTATTGGGCACACACAATAGCATTTAATAGTAATCGTGTTCCATTGTGTTGTGGTCAGAAATTAATTGATGTGAATTAACATCTAAATCACGCACCTGAAATATAAAATTTCAAAAGAAAGAGGGTCTCATCACTTCCATATGGTTGTCTGACAGAAAAGAAGGAGCAGTTGTTTGTAGAAGAGAAGAGTGCACAAAATAGTGGATATCTATCTATCTATCTTTAACTCCTTATCACCATGCCAGTCTCACACTCCATACTGTATATCTTTCTATCTCTCGATCTTCCAATCTATCTGTCTTTACCCAACTCTCTCCATTCAGAGAGACAGACAGACAGACAGACAGACAGACAGACAGACACACACACACACAGACAGACAGACAGACACACAGACAGACACACACACACACACACACAGACACAGACACAGACACACACACACACACACACACACACACACACACACACACACACACACACACACCCTTCTCCTTTGTCTGCATGCATTGAATTGCACTAAATGTTTTCATCTTTTACTACTTATTTTGAATTCTGAAATGTGTTCGCCTTGCATGCACTGGTATACCCTATTCTACAGAAGTCCATCCATCTTAAAATGTGTAGATGAAATATAGCTCATACGCTGTATTCAGCTAGACTAGTTAGCAGCACAACAGGCATATTGTGTTCCACATGTGACCCAACATGTATCGTGGAAAACTTTTCCAAAACCAAACTTTTAAACGGAACTTTTACCCACGGAGCTGTTAGGCATCTAGGAGCTCATGAGCTCCCCTCGTAAACTTTACACACACCAGATATCTGTATTGCATAGCCCAAGTTCTCATGGCATATAAGTATTCTATCACTACTTGACTTACCGAATAAAAAGTGAGCTCCACACAAAGTTGTTAGGCGTTGGTCAGTCGCGGTAACAGTCCCATACGCTCGCTTTTAAACTTCTCCTACAGTTGTCTTCGGTTCCTTTTTAACGCCTCGGGATTTAGAAGTATTACGATTACCGTTCGACTGCGGGGAATGCAGGCTAATACGACAATAATACCAACAATTTCTACTGATAAAACCAATCAGTGAGCTTCGTTTTACGCTCGAGTTCCTTTTTTCTTCTTCTTTTCAGTCTGTTAGCAGGTTGCATTTTAAGCACATTACCGCCATCTACTGGACTGGGGTGTGAGTACCATTGGGAACATTGGAAAACAGAAAACTAAAGCCCAGGTGCTAACCTCAGTGGGCTGTTTAATGCCAATCCACATTTTGCCACTTCAGCTTTTCTGCATATGCCCTGCATTATAAAACTACGTGTTTAATATTTAAAAATGTCCCCATGGTAAAAACATGGCCAAGACTGATGTTTACCTAAAACCACTATTGTTAACAAGGTTTCCTCTTGCCGACTCCAACTGCATATCCTATTGTGAATTGACCTACTTTTAAATGATGCATTAATGTCTACCTTTATCTTCCTTTTGCCATACTTCCTGCCCTATCTTGTTCATGGAGTCTTTATTAATAATTTTGATCTGATCTACTGAGTGGAACATGCATTTCAATTATATTCAGAGCTTGCTTTGCAAGTGCGTCTACTGTTTTGTTTCCCTCAGTGCCAACATGTGCTGGGATCCATGTCAATTCTTTGTAAATATTCTGTTGTTTTAAGAGACTAAACATTAAAAGATATTTTTAAATTTAAAGGTCCTGCTTCCATGAAGATTTCCCACTCTTAATACTCGATAAAGCCGGCAATTAGTCCGACCAACCCCCTCTGACCACTGTACAGCTATTACAATAACCAGCATGTATATACAGACCAACTGACCACTGTACAGCTATTACAATAACCAACATGTATATACAGACCAACCCACTCTGACCACTGTACAGCTATTACAATAACCAGCATGTATATACAGACCAACAAGGACGTAACCATAGTATAGACATGGGGGGGGGGGGGGTCCAAATGAATACCCTTACATGAAAATTTGCACATCTAGAACATAGTTTAAGTTTTTAAGTGCATTGTCTACAATTCCATATTTATATATGAAAATTTGCACATTTAGAACATAGTTTCGAGGACTACATTGACCATTTGAATTCACATCTAAAGGAATAGTGTAATATCTTAGAGGCAGTGACTGCCCCTCCACTTTGTTTTGGTGAGTTGCTTACTGTTTACTGACCTTAAACACACCTACAAATTACAATTATGCCTTTTCCAGTAGTACTTTCAGCATGCCTCTCTCTCTCCCTGTCTCTCTGTGCATTGTGGCCACATGTCATTTTATCAGAAGAACAGCGCCTGACCTTCATGATCTATCATTTAATATTCATGAAGCTTTTATGAAGCTACTCGTTTTATTTGCTTACACATTTAGCTCGGTATCAAGTTACTTACTGTCTGAAAAAAAGGCGTATGCTCGGCTGCTGGTCCAGTTTTCTCCGCTTTTTAAGTAACCTTAATTCCTCCATTACTCTACCTCCTCTCCACCAATTTAACTAACGTTACTTTCTTTGCTCTCCACTGAATGACGAAAAAGTGTTAAATAACCATGACAAAGCATAACGACGCGAGGTGGATTAAAACGAAATCAATCAATCAAGTGTACAATTAGGAGGGGGGAGTCATTAAATTAAAAATAAATAAATAGGACATAACAAGAGACCGATCCATTGAGAGGGTTCATAAAAGGAGAACGTATATTTGCAGACATATTTTCTGCTGTATATTGGGGGGGACAGATTAGTATTCTCTCAGTATTGGGTGGGACACGACCCCCCCAAAGAATGCGTGGTTACGCCCTAACAGACCAACCGCCTCTGACCACTGTACAGCTATTACAATAGCCAGCATGGAATCATCGGCCTCATCCGAGATGGAGATCAGTCTGCATACAGGAGGGAAGTTGAACAGCTCGCCCTGTGGTGCAGTCGCTACAACCTGGAGTTGAACTCGCTCAAAACTGTGGAGATGATAGTGGACTTCAGGAGGAGCCCCCATCACTGCCCCCCCCCCCCCCCACCATACTGAATCCTTCAGGTTTCTGGGTTCCACAATCTCCCAGAACCTGAAGTGGGAGCCAAACATCAAATCAGTCATCAAAAAGGCCCAGCAGAGGATGTACTTCCTGTGCCAGCTCAGGAAGTACAACCTGCCTCAGGAGCTGCTGGAGCTGCTGATCCAGTTTTACACTGCAGTCATTGAGTCTGTTCTCTGCTCATCCATCACTGTCTGGTTTGGATCGGCCACTAAACTGGACAGAAACAGACTACAACGGACAGTCAGGACTGTAGAAATGATTATTGGTGCCGACCTGCCCACCATCCAGGACCTGTACACCTCCAGAGACAGGAAACGGGCAGGGAAAATCATTGCCGACCCCTCACACCCTGGACATAATCTGTTCCAGCTCCTCCTCTCTGGCAGGCGCTACAGATCTCTGTACACCAAACCACCAGACACAGGAACAGTTTCTTCCCCCTTGTCGTCACTCTAATGAACAGTTAACAAATTATTATATTTTATTATTATATTATATATGATATTTATTTATTGTATCCTAAACTGTTGTGTTATACTGCATATTTTCAGTTTAAGTACACTGAGAGCAACTAAACCTTGAACAAATTCCTTGTATGTGACAATGTACTTGGCCAATAAAGATGATTCTGATTCTGATTCTGATGTACGTATATACAGACCAACCCACTCTGCCCACTGCCCACAACTGGGTTGGAAGTGTGAACTAAAAGGTCATGGGGTAGGTTGGGTGGGCTTGTATGTATGTTTTCTAATAGTGTATAACTTGATATGAGGGATAAATATAGTATTAGACCTGCATTTAAGCCTCCAATCTTCTTTATAGCTTTGTGTGTTTGTGTTTGTGTCAATTCAGAATACTTTTCATTAGTTTTGACTGTGAATGGCAGTGTAATATCTTGCTCAACTGCAATGTCTGCACGCCTATGATGAGGTACCCTACATTAAGAATACAACAGAAATAAATACAATTTACATGAGTCAATTCATAGAACTTTGTTGTATTTTATAGACGTCCAATAAATAAACAGGAAAATACTCTTATCCACATACCCATACACCAGCATACATTAAATTATAAACCTGCAGGTGAAGAAGCCATATAGACACCATATACCCAATTAATGGGTGTCTACTTTTCATACGGACCCCTCAGTGTAATGTTAATAAAAAGGTGATGCATTTCTTCTTTTTTAATTTCCTTCAATAAACGACTTTTCTTCTTTGCAGGTCAAGGTTGGTGATATTTGGTTGGTGTATATTTCAGTCTTTGCATATATCAAGTATTTTGGTGAGGTTCTTATCTGATAAGCCTGTTCTCCTCTGTTTCCTCTGATAAGCTTTAGTGACGTCGGCCTTTGGACAGAACGAGTATTTTCATTTTTCTGGGACAAAGAACTACTTGCACTGTATGTGTGGGGTGGAGGTGTGAACTGGAAGGTGATTGGGTAGGAGACGGTAGGCCAGTATACTGGAGAAAGCCTGTGTGTTTGTATTTTAATAATGATATAAGGGTAATATCAGACCGACATACCAGTGTGAAAGCCTCACTTAAAAAACCCACACAACTGAGTTAAATAGAAACCAGGTGACCTAAAAAACTTCATTATTGTTTTAAATACACAGAGGGCATCAGAATCCCAGACATTTACCCCAGCTCACTTTGAATACTTTTTATTTGCTCATGTTACACTGTGGGTGGCAATGCAATGCTCAGCTGAAGTTGTATTTAAACGTGTACCTTCCTTAAAGAATGCAACAGAAATAAACACAAATCAAGTAAATGATAAAAAAGGAAAGGATAAGAGGGGGTGGGCTGATCAACAGTAGAGTATTTTGCTCAGCTTTGATTTAGTTTGCTATACTTAGAAAACAACAGAATTATAAAGTTTCACAGATCCTCTGGTGTCTCTTGAGATGAGACATGTGTCTAAAGACCTTTCCACACTCTGAACAGTGACTTTTCTTCAGTATGTGTGATCTGATGGGTGGTGAGATGTGATCTATTCTTGTAATCCTTCCCACATTCATCGCTTCACAAAGGAGGAATAATCATTTTTCTTCTCTTTTTTTGTAAACCCAGAGCAAATGTCCTCTGTTCTTGAGAAGTAGGTCTCCCTTATGTTGTTGTACTTATTATATTCTGTCAGGAAAAGAAACTCATCATCCACTACCCCATTGATACAGTGAGCGCAGAGACTGTTTTGTCGAGGTAGCCATGTTTTTCTGTGTCTACCCTTTTCAATGACAATGCTGTGTTCCCTCCCGCCAAGTGGTAGCAGCCATATTCATAGCAAGACTCCAACTAAAAAACCTAGACCAAATAAAAAAGTTTTACAATACAACTAATCTTCAACATCAAGCTACTGTATAAGCAGTGCCATGTTTGATCTGGTCATTGGCCATCAGGGTTTTAGCAGTGCCTGCCTCTAGTGCTCCCCTGCAGTGCATTTTCAGCCACGATGGCATCATACTACGTCTTCATTGCACACCAATGTCTCACACACTTTTGCCCAATAAAATATTTTGTATATGAAATGTTTCATTCTCAGTTAGCGGTATTATTTGT
The DNA here is from genome assembly GCF_900700415.2 of Clupea harengus. Taxonomy (NCBI): domain Eukaryota; kingdom Metazoa; phylum Chordata; class Actinopteri; order Clupeiformes; family Clupeidae; genus Clupea; species Clupea harengus. The sequence continues at coordinate 28,922,397 of NC_045164.1, forward strand.
TTATTTGTTTGTACTTTATATTTGATACTAGTTTGTGTAATTTATCAATCAATGGTTCTTGAGCAGTATCCCTTTCAATTGGTTGTTCTTTTTTAGACTTAATGTGACGTGGCTGTGATCTCAGAATGCAATTTGAGGCCTTACAGTAGAGTACCTGATATGATTTGGATCTGTGACTGCATGAGCTACTACACTACTGTTGAGAGGGGAGCAGTAGGTGAATCTACGCAGTCACCTGTCCTTCCACCATAAGGAATGAACAGACCCAGCCTTTTACACAACTCACCTTTGTCAGGTAGACACTGGGATGCTCTGGATGGATACTGAACTCACCACTTGAGAGCAATGACAGTATTGTAAACAGAAATGTCAAACAGTCTTGCACAACTAGAATATGTGTACTATTCGTATTAATAATACAACATGAATAAATACATCATTTTAAAAGGCTTTATTTTTGGCAGAAATCCCACTAAAAACAGAGGAGCAGACTCAAACCTAAATAGAGATTTATCACTAAACATTTTAAATCAAATATGCAGGTGACAGAGGCATCATAAGAATGAATGGGTGTCTTATTTTCAAAACATCGGCATCCATAGTTTGTTCATCAATGATTCATGGACTTCTGAAGTTACCAAGCTATAAAAAACAAACATCAAATGAATGGATGTCGATACTTTAAACACACACACACAAGCACACACTGGGGCAATCCACTGATTTTTACAAAATGTGTATGGGATAAGAACGCACCTTCAGTTTATAGACCTTTACATAAGGGACAGTCATACATGGGGTGTCTTCCTTTTCTTCAGAACAGTCAAGACGATCCAGATCTTCAATCATTTCATATGATAATACATATCATAGTTTTTTTATTGAAGTCCATATATGAAGGGGGGGAAATATTGCACCTTATGACATTGATATGGGTTGTCATGTATCATCTTAAATGGCTGGCAGGAAATATGTATCTTTTCATCATATTGTGTAGGAGAGAACCATGATGGGGGAATACTCTATGAGAGAAAAATGTGTTTAGTTGTTTCATTCACTAAAGTATCCTCACTGAATCAATGGATGAAAACTGTAAAGCTTTATTTGAAACTGAGCTGAAGTGACCAGAGGTGACCTGTGTGTACAGATGACCAAAACTTTTAAAACAAGCCATTAATAAACCGTCTATGTTTTTCCCAATGCCAGCGTAAATTTACATATCTGGCTGACTATGAAAGATTTTCTCAAACCAAACGGAGCACTGTACAATGTTTGATTAACATGGCATTAATAAAAATCTATATTATTTCAGCTGATGTCAGCATTATGTTTACATATCTATCTGGTTATGGAAGTTTTTTCCAAACCATTTACTGACATTGCGCCTTACATTTTAATGAACACCGAATGTAAAACACGATTATTCACAATGTGTTCACTATTCCTGGCCTTACTTCCTACTCACTCAAATAACACTCCAATATGACTGAAGTTGAAAACAGATATTTACTTTGACACGCTATCGACGAATGGCTGAATGCAGATGGACACAGCAATATTTTACATGGACACAACAATACGTTTAATCTTATCTGTCTTGCAATTTCACAATTTAATTACATAATATGTCAGAAGATGATTTAACTTTTAATGAGATAACAGACATAGATCAACCTATGTTGTGAATATCAATCAAATTTCTAACATAAAGTTTACTTCAATGTAGTTGTCAATCCTACACACACTTTACACTAAACGACATGAGGAAGTGGCAGTGGCTGGGACAGACTGTGCATTACCGTATACCACCTTTAGGAGGCTGAAAGAGGCAAAAAATACCAAGCTCTTAGTAGCCCATGGTAAAGACATCCCATAGTATCTCTCCAAAAATCTGTCAATTTGTGTGGTTAAAACACAACTAAAGGCCAACAAACTAAAATTCGTGCCTTTAAATGTAAATGAAAATGGGGATGAATTTCTTCTTTAATTTCCACCAATACATGACTTTCTTCTTTGCAGGTCAAGGTTGGTGATATTTGATTGGTGTATATTTCAGTCTTTGCTAATATCACGTATTTTGGTGAGGTTCTTGTCCCCAGTATGGACCCTCTGGTGTCTGATGAGATTAACCATTGCAGTAAAGGCCATTTCACATTGCGAACACTCCAGTATGGATCCTCTGGTGTGTTTTGAGATTAGCAATTTGACTAAAAGTCTTTCCACACTGAGAACACTGATATGGCTTTTCCCCAGTATGGATCCTCTGGTGTTTCTTGAGATCACCCATCTGACTAAAGGCCTTTCCACACTGAGAACATTGATGGGGCTTTTCTCCAGTATGGATCCTCTGATGTGTCTTGAGATGAGACATGCGCCTAAAAGTCTTTCCACACTGAGAACAATGATGGGGCTTTTCTCCTGTGTGTGTTCGTTGATGAATTGCAAGAGCGGAAGGTGCAGCAAAGGTTTTGAAACATTGGGGACATTCATGTTGTTTCTTCCTTGTGTTCGACTGCTGATGTCTGATGATTTTCTTTCTTCTTTCCTCTGGACTCCTTTTTCTAGAATGGATCCTTTGAACGTCTCCTATAACATTAGAAAATATTTTTAATATCATATCCACAATTCTCAATCATTGATATTCTCGATGTGTTACATTTACACTACACAGTATAACACTGAAAACAATGTATTTTGGATTGACTGGCTATTTGCTAATTTAGTATATCACTTGGAAGACAAAATTATAGTAGGCATTTTAAATGTTTTAAATGCAACAGACTGCAAATAATATCCCATTATTATAGTATTCCCATGGTATCACTATTCTCTCAACAGGTCTAACATTTCAGTAAAGCCGGAGAGAAAGCCAGGGGTTTTTAAATCAACTTCTAAATAACCTATTTATAACAGTATAAATGTCTGAGTTCCAATGGCATGAAATACTTTAAAATCTATTATTATTATATCAAATATATATATATATTATAATATATATATATAACTAGCTGATCTAGCAGTTTCTCCAATTTAGCTCGTAAAATTATAATTGGTAGAAAAGGTAGAAACCCTTGGGTGCCTGTGCAGCTTCATATTGACACAAGTTCATATTAATATGAGTTAATATTAACACACACTAGCAGCGTCCAAATGTGAAGATGGTTCCCTAAGCTAGAGACAGATAGTTAAAAAGCTACAATAGGCAAAACCCTCTGGGTGCCCTTGCAGCTTCATATTAACTTCATATTAACTATCATATTTGTCAAGATTTTCATTATACAAAGAGCTTCTTCCAAAAAAATTTATATCTTTTAATTATTGACTAGAATTGTACATCATGTGGAAGTAATTTAGGACAAAACAAGTGTAAAAAAAACTAAATGTAAACAGAGATCCAGACACAATAGTTAGTTGGCTTCTCTTGATACAAAATAATCTGCAACTTACTTGTAGGCGAAGAGTCATCAAGATCACAGTCTCTTAAATCCGATTCATCTTCCTCTTTAAATCCCATCAGTGTAGACTTTTCTTCTTTGCAGGCCAATGTTGGGGATCTTTCTGATTCAGTCTTACAGTCATGTTCCAGTCCAGGCTTTTCTTCCACTTTCTGAATTGCAGACAGATACTCTTGCAGGAAATCATCAAATTCTTCTTCTTTTATCTCCTCCTTCACTGACATCAGCAGTTGTGATGGTTCAGTACATCCTGACATTTTAGTTGTTTTGCAAAATAAATCCTTTAACTTTCCTTCAATTCAAGACTAATATAGTGAAGATGTGCAACCAAGACCTGCAGTATAGTTGTACTGCCTGTGAGTTACACATACACACTTCCAGACCACCCCAGTGTCTGCCTTAAAAAGGTGGCTCATCCAATCAGCTGCAGGAACCTTTGTGATGCAGAATGCCAAAGGATTATTGGAAGGAATGCGTATGAGCACCGTTTACATATCTGATGGCCCTAAGGTGGGCGTGGCTATAGCTTAGCCTGCAGAATCTCCACACAGGAGGGTAGGTGGGGGTGGGGTGGAGGTGTGAACTGAAAGGTGATTATGGAGAAGAGGATAGGTTGGTAAACTGTGGAAAGCCTGTGTGTTTGTATTTTAATAATGATATAAGGGTAATAACAGACCTACATACCAGTGTGAAGCCTCACTTAAAAAAACACACACACAACTGAGTTAAATAGGAACCAGGTGACCTAATAAACTTTATTATTGTTTTTAATACACAGAGGGCATTATCATTTGCACCAGAATCCCAGACATTTACCCCAGTTCACTCTGAATGCTTTTTATTTGTTCATGTTTTGACTCAGGTTGGCCATGTAATGCTCAGCAGAAGTAAAAAGTAAGGGCCTTTTCATTGTTTACCTTCCTTGAAGAATACAACAGGAATAAACACAAATCAAGTAAATGATAAAAAAGGAAAGGATAAGAGGGGGTGGGCTGATCAACAGTAGAGTATTTTGCTCAGCTTTGATTTAGTTCGCTATACTTAGAGTACAACAGAAATATGAAGTTTCACAGATCCTCTGGTGTCTCTTGAAAGCAGACATTGGCTAAAGTTCTTTCCACACTCTTAACTGATGTGACTTTTCTTCGGTTTGTGTGATCTGATGGGTGGTGAGATGTAATCTATTATTGTAATCCTTCCCACATGCATCGCTTCACACATAGAGACGATGCATGGGTGCCTATGTCTCATACAGACCCCTCAGTAGCCTGACCATCAGTGATTCAGTACTGGTGAAGAAAACATCACAATTAAACAGAACTAAAATAATAGATTATGATAAAGTACACGCAGGGTCATATCCTGGCACCAGCATCCCAGACATTTAGCCCTGTTAACAATGAACACTTTACATTTTTTATTTTCTTTTGATTGTGGGAGGCAGTGGACTATCTTGCCGTGCTAGAATGTCTGCACTCCTATGCTTAAGTACCCTACATTAATAATAGAACAGAAATAAATACAGTAAACATCATTAAAAAGGCCATTTTTATTTTTGATTATTTTTCATTAAAAGGCCACTTGCTATGAGGTTCACCCTCATATTGAGAGAGATTTTTCCACAGAAATTTGAGAGTTTGGAGAGAATGAGGAGAGGTGTTTGTTTATTGTTTCAGATGATGTTTCAGGATTGTTGTTCTTTTTTAGACATGATCTGACTTGGATCTTGGATCTGCCCAGAGAGTCACCTTTCCTTCAACCATAAGGAATGAATAGACTCAGGCTTTTACACAGCTGCAGTAAGTGTTTGACATTTCTGTTTACAATACTGTTATTGCTCTCAAGTGGTCTTACAGGATGTTTGCTTTGATTTATCTTGAATTCTTACATTAAGATTACAACAGGAGTAAACCCTATTCATATGAACAAAAATGATCAAGGAATGATTTTATTTCAATCTCTACCACATCACACGTTTCAAATATGAAGAAATAATACTTCATCATGTAATTCACATTTTGTTTAAAACTCATAAAATCCAAAATATTACAGTAAGTGATACTCCATCATGTGTTATCAGGGAAGCACATCATATGCTATCCTCTGGTACCTGGTACTCTGGTACTGATGTGTTTTTTTCAGTCTTTGCATAGATCAAATATTTTTGTAAGGTTTTTGTCCGGTAAGCCTGTTCTCCTGCTTGCGTCCTCTGATGAACATTGCGCTTTTTTGTATACTGCATGGATGAGGCCTTTAGGATGTATTTTCTGATTTACCTTGAGACTAGATATTCTATTAAAGGCCTTTCCACACTGAAGACACTGATAAGGCTTTTCCCCTTCATCCGTGATCTGATGGGTGGTTAGATGTGAGTTACTCTAGTATGTACTTTCTGATGTGTCTTGAGATTGCGTTTGGCATTAAAGCACTTCCCACACTGAGAACACTGATGTAGCTTTTCCCCAGTGTGGATTCTCTGGTGTTTCTTGAGATTACCCATTTGACTAAAGGCCTTTCCACACTGAGAACACTGATGTTGCTTTTCCCCAGTGTGGATCTGCTGGTGTCTCTTGAGATCACCTGTTTGACTAAAGCACTTCCCACACTGAGAACACTGATGTAGCTTTTCCCCAGTGTGAATCTGCTGGTGTCTCTTGAGATTACCTATTTGACTAAAGGCCTTTCCACACTGAGAACAATGATACGGCTTTTCCCCGGTATGGATCCTCTGGTGGCTCTTGAAATTATCATTTGTACTGAAGGACTTTTCACACTGAGAACACCAATACGGCTTTTCCCCAGTATGGATCCTCTGGTGTGCCTTGAGAGTAGACATTTGGCTAAAGGTCTTTCCACACTGAGAACACTGATGTGGCTTTTCCCCAGTATGGATCCTCTGGTGTGCCTTGAGATAAGACATATGGCTAAAAGTCTTCCCACACTGAGAACAGTGGTGTGGCTTTTCCCCCGGTATGGATCATCTGGTGTATCTTGAGCTGACCCATTACAGTAAAGGTCTTTCCACACCGAGAACAATGATATGGCCTTTCCCGAGTGTGGATTCTCTGGTGTGCCTTGAGATTACACATTTGGCTAAAGGCATTTCCACACTGAGAACACTGATATGGCTTTTCTCCAGTGTGTGTTCGTTGATGAACTGCTAGAGCGGAAGATGCAGGAAAGTTTCTGAAACACTGGGAGCATTCATGTTTTTTCTTCATTGTGTTGGATTGCTGATGTCTGATGACTTTCTTTCTTCTTTCCCCTGTACTCCTTTTGCTAGAATGGATCCTTTGAACGTCTCCTATAACATAATAAGACATTTTTTAAATAAAATCCTCACTCTCCTTTATTTGTTACATTAGCACTACAACACTGAAAACACATGTATTGTATTTTTTGTAATGTGTTTTTCAATGACTGGCTATTTGCTAGAATAGTACTTGGAAGTCCTTTAGGATAAAATTATCCACTTACAGACTGCACTCTAAATGTAAGCAGAGATTCAGACACATGTAGAGATCTGGAGACAAAATGATGGCAGACATTTTAAATATTTTAAATTTAACATACTCCAAATTATTTCTCATAATTAAGGTACTCCCATGGTATCTCTATTCTCTCAATAGGGCTCACATTTCATTAGGTAAAGCACAAGATAAAGCCAGAGGGGTATATTGTTGTTTTTCAATACATTTGTAACTAACCTTAGTTCCAATGGGTTGAAATATGAATACATCTATTATTATTGTCATTATCATATTAAATTGTATGCCAGTTATCCAGCTGATGTTACAGTCTCTTCAATTTTACTCCTTAAATTATAATTGGTAGAAACCCTTGGGGTGCCTGTGCAGCTTCATATTGACACAAGTTCACATTTACAGATATTAACACACGCTAGCAGCAACCAGATGTTTCCTTAAGCTAGAGACAAATAGTTAAAAAGTTCCCTTGCAGCTTCATATTAGCATGATGTCATATTCAATTCATTTTAACTATGACATTGTTCTAGTTCATGATACAAACTAATGTGCAACTTACCTGTAGGAGTAGAGTCATGGTGACCATATTCTCTCAAATCAGATGTTTCCTCCTGTTTAATTTCCACTGGTGAATACTCATCTTCTTTGTGGGTCAAGATTGGTGATGTGTATATTTCAGTCTTACAGTCAGCTTCCAGTCCAGGCTTATCTTCCACTTTCGGAATTGCAGAAAGATACTCCTGCAGGAAATCATCAAATTCTTCTTCTTTGATCTCTTCCTTCACTGAAATGAGCAGTTGTAATGTTTCAGTATGTCCTGACATTTCAGACTTCAGTTCTGTTTTTCAAAGAAAATCAAGTCAAACCCTCATTCAATGCAAGACATTTGCATATAGTGAACATGTGCAACAAAAGAACTACAGTGTAGTTGTACTGTTGGCGATTTACACTTCTACAGTATGCTTCCAAAGAATGACACACATAATCATTCCGAGCATCCCAGTACCAGTCAGTTCAGTTTTGTTTTGTAAAGGAAATCCAGTCTAACATTCCTTCAATGCACGGAAAATATAGTTAAATAAAGAACTACAGTAGAGTTGTATTTTTGTTGAATTACACTCATAGAGTATCTATACAAGCATCCTAGTGTTAAACCTAACAAAACTGAATTACACACATGCAGTATCCATCCAGAACATCCCGGTGTCTACCTAACAACGGTGAGTTCAGTATCCATCCAGAGCATCCCAGTTCCTATCTTACAAAGGTGAGATCAGTATCCATACAAAGCATCCCAGTGTCTACCTTACCTTGGTGAGTTCAGTATCCACCCAGAGCATCCCAGTGTGTACCATACGATGGTGGGTTCAGACTCCCCTAGGTTTTGTTAATATAGTGCATCTTCTGTCTGACCTATTAGCTTCCTGGATTCAAGCCTAACCAATCAGGAGCTTTTGGAATGCAAATTAGAATGACAGAGGAGAGGCTTGGTCAGGGTTCAACCTGACAACACAAAGTAGGGTAGATGGGTCATTCCTGGATGTGTGAACTGAAAGGTGTTTGGGAAGGGCGGGGTAGTTGGGGCGGGTTGGAGGTGTGAACTAAAAGGTCATGGGGGTAGGTGGGGTGGGCTGGTAAACTGAAGAAACCCTCCATTGCTCTTCAAAGCTTTTCATACTGTATGTTTGTGTGTGCATTTAGGTAGGCCTATATGTATGTGTGTGGGAATGAATGTAAGTTTTCTAATAGTTTATAACTTGATATGAGGACAGAGGATATTATAAGACCTTTATATAAGCATCCAATCTTCATTAAAGCTTTGTGTGTTTGTGTGTGTGTCAATTCTGAATACTTTTTATTTGTTTTTTGTTATGACTGTGAACGGCAGTGGAATATCGTGCTCAACTACAATCTGCACTCCTATTATTAGGTACCCTACATTAAGGACACAACATAAATGAATACAATTCACATGAGTCAATTTACAGAACTTTGTTTCTTTTTTTCGTAGAACGTCCCATAAACAAACAGGAAAAGACTCTTATCCACATACCCATACAACAGCATACATTCAATTATAAACCTGCAGGTAAATAAGCCATAGAGACACCATAGACCCAATTAATGGGTGCCTATGTCTCATACAGACCCCTCGGTAGCCTGACCATCAGTGATTCAGTACCGGTGAAGAAAACATCACAATTAAACAGAACTAAAATAATAGATTATGATGAAGTACACACAGGGTCATATCCTGGCACCAGTATCCCAGATATTTAGCCCTGTTAACACTGGACACTTTTAATTTGTTAGTTTTCTTTGAATGTTGGAGACAGTGGAGTATCTTGCCCTGCTAGAATGTCTGCACTCCTATGCTTAAGTACCCTACATTAATAATAGAACAGAAATAAATACAGTAAACATCATTAAAAAGGGCATTTTGGCAGTATTCTCACTGAAAACAGGAACAGACTTGTACCTACATAGAGATTCATCAGCAAACAATAAGAGATAACATACACATTCAGTTAAGTGCAGAGCCTGTTTTCTCGAGGTAGTCATGTTTTTTTGTGTCTACCCTTTTCAATGACAATACTGTATTCCCTCCCGCCCTCCCCATGTCCTCTTTCTTTCTTTCTTCCCCGTCTCTGACACTCAACACATCTTTGAGCTGTAGACAATCTTCATATGAGGTGCTGTTTAGGCCATCAATCTCGAGTGCTCGCACAAACACTACTTTTTTTTGTACAAGCGCTAACTGCTGCTTGTCAATTACATGTTGTACACACCCAAACACAAATCCCCCCCACCCCACACATTTTTGTACTCAATTTTTATTTCAATCTCTACCACATCACACGTTTCAAATATGAAGAAATAATACTTCATTATGTACTTCACATTTAGTTTAAAACTCATAAAATCCAAAATATTACAGTAAGTGATACTCGGGTTAGCAGCATTTCATACGTCCCCATCAGTAGCTTGATCATCAGTGATTCATTGATACATCTATATATAATATGGCAGCACATCATATGAATGGATCCTCTGGTACTTCTTGAGATGAGACATTCGGCGAAAGGCCTTTCCACACTAAGAACACTGATGTGTTTTTTCAGTCTTTGCATATATCAAGTATTTTTGTAAGGTTTTTGTGCGATAAGCCTGTTCTCCTGCTTGCGTCCTCTGATGAACAGTCCTTCATTTCTTACATCGCTTAGAATGAATATGTAACAAACAGCTCATAGTAGCCCATGGTAAAGACATTCCCATAGTATCTCTCAAAAATCTGTCCTTTAGTTCGACTAAAGCACAAGTTGAAGTCAACAAACTAAAATTCATGCCCTTAAATGTTAAAAGTAAAAAGGTGATGGATTTATTCTTCTTTAATTTCCATCAAGAAATTACTTTTCTTCTTTGCAGGTCAAGGTTGCTGGTAATTGGTCGGTGTATATTTCAGTCATTGCATATATCAAGTATTTTTGTAAACTTTTTCTCCGATAAGCCTGTTCTCTTGTGTGTGTCCTCTGAGCATCATTGCATCATTGAGTTTTAATGGCGTCGGCCTTTGTACAGAAATCCTTTTTATTTGTTTATGTTTTGACTGTGGGTGGGAATGGAATGCTCAGCTGAAGTAGAATTGAAGGGCCTTTTCATCGTGTTACTGACTTTAAGAATACAACAGGAATAAACACAGAACACAGAATGATAAAAAAAGCTTTATTTGTGGTGGTGATCTTACTAAACAAACAGGAACAGACTTTTATCTACATATAGGTTCACCAGCAAACATAATATAAACATGGAGGTAAATAGGCCATACAGCCACCAAAATAATGATTGGGAGCCTACATTTCATTCACACCCATCAGTAACCTTATAATCACTTACAAATGTGAGTTCAGTAATCTGACTCCACTCTGTGCTGTTAATATAATGCACCTTCTATCTAACCCATTAGCTTCTTGAAATCAAACCTAACCAACCAGCTGCAGGAGCTTTCTGGAATCTAAACTTGCAAGCCAAAGGATTATGGTTAGGAATTCCATATGTATGAGCACTGTTTACACGTCTGATGGTCCTCAGGTGGGCTTGGTCATAGCTCAGCCTGCAGAAATTGCAGAGAGAAGGAGTGTAGTAGGGGGGTGGGGGTGTGAACTGAAAACTGATGTGGAATTAGAAGACAGGTGGGTTTGGGAACTCTATTGAAGTTACCCAGCTATAGAAACCCTCTTCTTCAGTTTACATATATTTCATGATGGATCCAGCAATTCACCTAATTTAAAGCTTTATTTTTTGCAGTAATCCCACTAAAATCACAGACACAGACTTACCAGCAGACATTACAATATAGCCATGCAGGTAGCAGAGTAACACAGACATCACATGCATGAATGGGTGTCTACATTTCATACGTCCCCATAAGTAGCTTGATTATCAGTGGTTCATGGATACACCTGTATTCAGCCATGTGTTCCTGCCCAGTGACTACTGACGTTACCCAGCTATAGAAAGCCTCTTCTTCAGTCTGCACCAGGTTATTAATCCAACCTACATCAGAGAACATATCACAAACATCAACACTGTCAACTGTTACAGCTTTCAGCATAATTAGCGAATATGCCAACATTCATGCTGCTATATTAATGAGATGATGAGACGCTGTGTCATGATTTATTGTAATAAAGACTGAATTTACATAATTACATCAGTTTTCCTAAATGGAGGTTTCAGAGAGAGATAGTTTCTACACCTGTGAAAGAGAGAGAGAGAGAGAGAGAGAGATAAAGAAAGATAAAGAGAGAAAGAGATAGAGAGAGAAGGCGAGAGAGAGAGAGAGAAAGAGAGAGAGAGGTTTTCCATCAGCCACATGGTTTTTCTTTGTTTTTGAGTTGTTGAATTTTTTCATTTAGTTACATTGGAGATACAGGAGAGTCCAGGTTATTCTAGTTTGTGTAGTTCATCAGTCAATGGTTCTTGAGCAGGATCTAATTTATTTTCCCTGTAAAGGTTTTTAAAAACAATATCATATTTTCAATTTGAATATTTGCTGTGAGGTTCACCCTCATATTGAGAGAGATTTTTCACAGAAATTTGAGAGTTTGGAGAGAATGAGGAGAGGTGTTTGTTTATTGTTTCAGATGATGTTTCAGGGTTGTTGTTCTTTTTTAGACATGATAAGACTTGGATCTGTGACTGCATGAGCTACTGCACTACTGCTGAGAGGGGAGCAGTAGGCAGTGGTGGACAGTAACGAAGTAGATGTAATTCGTTCCTGTACTTAAGTAACATATAGATGTATCTGTACTTAACTCAAGTATTTCTATTTGGTGAGACTTTATACTTTGACTGCACTACATTTCAAAGTGAAAATTCGTACTTTTTACTCCATTACATTTAGTCAAACCACATCGTTCCTTTTTGCCAAAGCGAATCAAATAATGAGAGGTCAAAGCGAGTGCACAATCACACCAATCAGGGCTCAGCGCGCGATTTGCTCTGCTCTGCTCGTTCGGTTTTGTCAGTTTCGTTTATTCGTTGAGCGCAAGCTATGTTGAATTCGTTACAACGCCACTGCAGCATGTTGAGGATGTTTTATGCTCATGCTTACTTAATGCTACATGAATGATGGAAATGATGGAAGAAACAGCTGACACTTACTTGCCTGAACACCCTTGGCCTTATTTGGGCGAACTTTTTGAATTGGAAGAAAGGAAGGACTCATTTTATTTTAAGTGTCTTTTCTGCCTCCAGCCCTTTAGTGTGGTGGAGCAGCCATCATTTCAAGATCTCTTGCAAGATCTTCAGCCCAATGCCTCCCTGATGTCAAGGACCACCTTGCGACGCAAGATAGAGTGTTTTGTTTTGACTTTCGTCTGTGTTTGTACCTAGGGTTGTGTAGGGAATATCACTACTATCACTAGTCTTCAGCACAAACTAGTATAACACCACATTCTCTGATTTTGTGGAACTAGTTCCTGTAATGATATTTATCATTCTTTGAAACATAAATCAGGATTTATGAGTTTAAGGGTAACACAGACATACAGATATGATATAGTAAATGAACTTATGTTTTACTCTACATTTTTTAGAATTAAATGTGCAACTAAGTTACAAATAAATGTAAAATTAAATAATTGTTCTCTAGTGCTGTTATTTCATAACCACTTGGTCTTACCTAATGGCAATAGATAGCTTTCAATGTTTTGTGCTTATACTCTTTTTAATAGACAAATGTAAGACACTATTTAAAGAGTGGCATTAGTATTTTCACCTTATATCAGTTGATTGAGCAGGAGCTTTGATGTGAAAATGATAAAAGGCCATTAGAACCATAATTCATTAAGGTACTTTTACTTTTAATACTTAAGTATATATGAAGGCAAATACTTTTATGCTTCTACTTTCAAAGTGCATACTTCCACTTTTACTGGAGTAATATTTTACACAAGGTATCTATACTTTCACTTAAGTACGTAGTTAGTGTACTTCGTCCACCACTGGCAGTAGGTGAATCTACCCAGAGAGTCACCTGTCCTTCCACCATAAGGAATTAACAGACCCAGGCTTTTACAGAGCTGCAGTAAGTGTTTGAAATTTCTGTTTACAATACTGTCATTGCTCTCAAGTGGTCATTTAAGATGTTTGCTTTGATTTATCTTTAATTCTTACTTTAAGATTACAACAGGCGTAAACCCTATTCATGTGAACAAAAATGATCAAGGAATGATCATCTTTCTTCTCTTTATATTTTTCTAAACGCAGAGCAAATGTCCTGTTTCTGAAAAGTAGGTCTCCCTGATGTTGTTGTAGTTATTACATTCTGTCAGGAAAAGACACTCATCATCCACCCCATTAATACAGTGAGTGCAGAGCCTGTTTTCTCGAGGTAGTCATGTTTTTTTGTGTCTACCCTTTTCAATGACAATACTGTATTCCCTCCCGCCCTCCCCATGTCCTCTTTCTTTCTTTCTTCCCCGTCTCTGACACTCAACACATCTTTGAGCTGTAGACAATCTTCATATGAGGTGCTGTTTAGGCCATCAATCTCGGGTGCTCGCACAAACACTACTTTTTTTAAATAATAATAATAATTTATTTTATTTGTAATGCACTCTTCATTCAAAAGAATCTCAGAGTGCCAACATATTAAAAACTAACTATAATAATACAATAAAATAAAAATGAATTAACATAAGCATAATAGAAAACTTTTTAACATTTTAACATACGATTTAACACAAGGCCAGAAATGCCTTCCTGAATAAAAATGTTTTTAGTCCAGCTTTAAAGGAGTCCAGCATCTGCGTTGCCCTTAGGTGGTCAGGGAGGCTGTTCCATAAGCGTGGCGCTGCCGAGCAAAAGGCCCGGTCGCCCATGGTGCGGAGCTTTGTTTTGGGGACGCGGTGGAGCGAGCTGTTTGAAGACCTGAGGGTGCAGGTGGAGGTTTGGGGAGTAATTAATTCTTGCAGGTAGGGAGGTGCATGCCCATTTATGCATGTATGGGTGAGTATAAGGACTTTGTAGTCAATCCGGAAAGAGACAGGGAGCCAGTGTAGTGAGTGTAATATTGGTGTTATGTGCTCATATTTCCGGACCCTCATCAGGATCCTGGCAGCGCTGTTTTGGATGTATTGCAGCTTCTGGATGTTCTTGCCAATGATCCCATAGAAAAGCGAATTACAATAGTCCAGACTTGAGGAGATAAAGGCGTGGACAAGCTTCTCTGCATCTGATAGGGTTAAAGTGGGCGGAGTTTGGAGATGTTTCTTAGATGATAAAAGGAGGTTTTGCACAGGTGTTTTATATGGTCATTAAAGGTCAGGTGAGGGTCAAACCTAACTCCGAGATTAGTGACTGTGGAGGAGAGGGGGATGACCTGGCTGTCGAAGGTGAGATGAGTTAAGGAGGATGACTGAACCTGGTGTGGAGTGCCAACAAGAAGGGCTTCGGTTTTGCTACTGTTTAGCTGGAGAAAGTTGTTGCTCATCCATGCCTTTATCTCCCCAAGACAGGCGGTGAGACATGACATGGCTGCAGTGGGGCTTGGGGCAGTTTTGATATAAAGCTGTGTGTCGTTAGCATAACAGTGGAAAGACATCCCATGTCTGCTGATGACATGACCGAGGGGTAGCATGTAAATAATGAAGAGGACAAGCGCTAACTGCTGCTTGTCAACTACATGTTGTACACACCAAAACACAAATCCCCCCCACCCCACATATACTGTACATACTTGAAAAAACACTCAAATCATTTTTGATTTGGCTTTTCCCCAGTATGGATCCTCTGGTGTCTGATGAGACTAGTCAAATGGGTAAAGGTCTTTCCACACTGAGAACACTGATGTGGCTTTTCCCCAGTATGTGTCATCTGGTGGATGGTAAATTCACTGCTACTCCTGAAACCCTTTCCACATGTAGTACACTGATATGGCTTTTCCCCAGTGTGGATCATCAGGTGTGCCTTGAGACTACCCATTTGAGTAAAGGTCTTTCCACACTGAAAACACTGGTGTGGCTTTTCCCCAGTGTGGATCATCAGGTGTGTCTTGAGACTACCCATTTGACTAAAAGTCTTTCCACACTGAGAACACTGGTGTGGCTTTTCCCCAGTATGTGTCATCTGGTGGATGGTAAGTGCACTGCTACTTTTGAAACCCTTCCCACATGTAGTACACTGATATGGCTTTTCCCCAGTGTGGATCATCAGGTGTGTCTTGAGATGAGACATTTTACTAAAAGACTTTCCACACTGAGAACAATGATGTGGCTTTTCCCCAGTGTGGATCCTCTGGTGTATCTTGAGAGTACCCATTTGACGAAAAGTCTTTCCACACTGAGAACAATGATATGGTTTCCCCCCAGTATGTGCCATCTGGTGGATGGTAAGTTCACTGCTACTTTTGAAACCCTTCCCACACTGAGAACAATGGTATGGCTTTTCCCCAGTGTGAATCATCTGGTGTTTCTTGAGACTACCCATTTGAGTAAAAGTCTTTCCACACTGAGAACAATGATATGACTTTTCTCCACTATGGACCCTCTGGTGTTTCTTGAGACTACCCATTTGACTAAAAGTCTTTCCACACTGAGAACAATGGTATGGCTTTTCTCCAGTATGTGTCATCTGGTGGATTCTAAGTGTATTGCTTCTCCTGAAACCCTTTCCACATGTAGTACACTGATATGGCTTTTCCCCAGTGTGGATCATCTGGTGTTTCTTGAGACTACCCATTTGACTAAAAGTCTTTCCACACTGAGAACACTGATGTGGCTTTTCTCCAGTATGTGTCATCTGGTGGATTCTAAGTTTATTGCTACTCCTGAAACCCTTTCCACATGTAGTACACTGATATGGCTTTTCTCCAGTGTGGATCATCTGGTGTCTCTTCAGTTCACCCATTTGACTAAAAGCCTTTCCACACTGAGAACACTGATGGGGCTTTTCTCCTGTGTGTGTTCGTTGATGAATTGCAAGAGCGGAAGGTGCAGCAAAGGTTTTGAAACATTGGGGACATTCATGTTGTTTCTTCCTTGCGTTCGATTGCTGATGTCTGATGACATTCTTTCTTCTTTCCTCTGTACTCCTTTTGCTAGAATGGATCCTTTGAACGTCTCCTATAACATAATAAGACAGTTTTTAAATAATATCCTCACTCTACTTCATTTGTTACATTAGCACTACAACACTGAAAACACATGTATTGTATTTTTTGTAATGTGTTTTTCAATGACTGGCTATTTGCTAGAATAGTACTTGGAAGTCCTTTAGGATAAAATTATCCACTTACAGACTGCACTGTAAATGTAAGCAGAGATTCAGAGACATGTAGAGATCTGGAGACAAAATGATGGCAGACATTTTAAATGTTTTAAATTTAACATACTCCAAATGATTTCCCATAATTAAGGTACTCCCATGGTATCTCTATTCTCTCAATAGGTCTTACATTTCATTAGGTTAGGCACAAGATAAAGCCAGGGGGGTTTATTTTTGTTTTTCAATACATTTGTAACTAACCTTAGTTCCAATGGGTTGAAATATTAATACATCTTTTATTATTGTCATTATCATATTAAATTGTATGCCAGTTATCCAGCTGATGTTACAGTCTCTTCAATTTTACTCCTTAAATTATAATTGGTAGAAACCCTTGGGGTGCCTGTGCAGCTTCATATTGACACAAGTTCACATTTACAGATATTAACACACGCTAGCAGCAACCAGATGTTTCCTTAAGCTAGAGACAAATAGTTAAAAAGTTCCCTTGCAGCTTCATATTAGCATGATGTCATATTCAATTCATTTTAACTATCACATTGTTCTAGTTTTTCATGATACAAACTAATGTGCAACTTACCTGTAGGAGTAGAGTCATGGTGACCATATTCTCTCAAATCAGATGTTTCCTCCTGTTTAATTTCCACTGGTGAATACTCATCTTCTTTGTGGGTCAAGATTGGTGATGTGTATATTTCAGTCTTACAGTCAGCTTCAAGTCCAGGCTTTTCTTCCACTTTCGGAATTGCAGAAAGATACTCCTGCAGGAAATCATCAAATTCTTCTTCTTTGATCTCTTCCTTCACTGACATGAGCAGTTGTGATGTTTCAGTATGTCCTGACATTTCAGACTTCAGTTCTGTTTTTCAAAGAAAATCAAGTCAAACCCTCATTCAATTCAAGGCATTTGCATATAGAGAACATGTGCAACAAAAGAACTACAGTGTAGTTGTACTGTTGGCGATTTACACTTCTACAGTATGCTTCCAAAGAATGACACACATAATCATTCCGAGCATCCCAGTACCAGTCAGTTCAGTTCTGTTTTGTAAAGGAAATCCAGTCTAACATTCCTTCAATGCACGGAAAATATAGTTAAATAAAGAACTACAGTAGAGTTGTATTTTTGTTGAATTACACTCATAGAGTATCTATCCAAGCATCCCAGTGTTAAACCTAACAAAACTGAATTACAAACATACAGTATCTATCAAGATTATCCCAGTGTCTACCTTACGAAGGTGAGTTCAGTATCCATAATACAATTATATAATACAAGGTTAGAATAAGGTCACCACACACACACACACACACACACACACACATGATGAATTGCAAGAGCGAAAGGTGCAGCAAAGGTTTTGAAACACTGGGAGCATTCATGTTTTTTCTTCCGTGTGTTGAATTGCTGATGTCTGATGACTTTCTTTCTTCTTTCCCCTGTACTCCTTTTGCTAGAATAGATCCTTTGAACGTGTCCTATTACATAGAAAATATTTTTACAATATTATCCTGGATTCTCGATCCTCAATATTCTCAATTTGTTAGATTAACACAACAGCACTGAAAAAAATATATTTTTGACTGACTGGCTATTTGCTAAAATAGTATGACACATAGTATGATCACTTGGAAGACAAAATGATAGCCGGCATTTTAAATGTCGTGATTTTCCTAAAACAATTGCCTGTCATTTCTTCAGTCATGATATTTATTGATAATTTCAAAAGATGACTTTTCGCACACTAATAACAATATATGTCAATTATGTAACACAAGAGGAATAAATGACATAGGCACATTTTTTAACATGCCTATGTGACTTAAGCAATTTGAATGTGAAGATGGTTCCTTAAGCTAGAGACAGATAGTTATAAAGCTACAATAGGTAGAAACCCTTCAGGTGCCAGTGCAGCTTCATATTAACATGATGTCATATTCACTTCATATTTACTATCATATTTTTCAAGTTTTTCATGATACAAACTAATGTGCAACTTACTTGTAGGAGTAGAGTCACCTTGACCATACTCTCTCAAATCGGAGTTTTCTTCCTGTTTAATTTCCAATGGTGAATACTCTTCTTCTTTGTGGGTCAAGGTTGGTGATGTGTATATTTCAGTCTTACAGTCAAGTTCCAGTTCAGGCTTTTCTTCCACTTTCTGAATTCCAGACAGATACTCTCGCCTAGGTCATCAAATTCTTCTTCTTTGATTTCCTCCTTCACTGACATGAGAAGTTTTGATGGTTCAGTAGATCCTGACATTTCAGACTTCAGTTCTGTTTTTCAGAAATCCTTTCCTTCAATGCAAGGCTAATATAGTGAACATGTGCAAACAAAGAACTACAGTGTAGTTGGAAACTTACACTTCAGTTCTGTTTGGCAAAGGAAATCCTGTCTTACATTCCTTCAATGTAAGGATGATGCAGTTAAACAAAGAACTACAGTATAGTTGTATTGTTGTTGAATTACACACATACAGTATCCATCCGGAGCATCCCAGTGTCTACCTTACAAAGGTGAGTTCAGTATCCATCCAGAGCATCCCAGTGTCTACCTTACAAAGGTGAGTTCAGTATCCATCCAGAGCATCCCAGTGTCTACCTTACAAATGTGAGTTCAGACTCCCCTATGTGGTGTTTATATAGGGCTTCTTCTGTCTGACCCATTAGCTTCCTGGATTCAAGCCTAACCAATCAGCAGCAAGGGCTGGGAAAGGGATTATGGGAAGGAATTCCATGTCTATGAACACCGTTTACACCTCTGATGGTCCTGACATGACCATAGCTCAACCTGCTGAAACTACACAAAGGGGTATAGTAGGGGGTGGGGTGGATGTGTGAACTGAGAGGTGATGGGTAGAAAAGAGTAGGGGGAGTGGGGTGGTAAAAGCCTTTATTTTTGGCAGCAATCCCACTTAAAACACAGGAACAGACTCAAACCTACATAGAGATTTACCAACAAACATTCTAAATTCAAATATGCAGGTGGCATCATAAGAATAAATGGGTGCCTACTTTTCAAACAGAGGCAGACATGTTCTGTTCATCAATGATTCATGGACTTTTGAAGTTACCAAACTATAGAAAACAGATATCAAATGAATGGATGTCTACACTTCAAAAACAAACCGACACACAGGGGCAATCCACTGATTTTTACTAAATATGTATGGGATTAGAACGCACCTTCAGTTTATAGACCTTTACATGAGGGACACTCATACATGTGGTGTCTTCCTTTCCTGCAGAACAGTCTAGACTATCCAGATCTTTAATCATTTTATATGATAATACATATCATACTTTTTTTTATTTAAGTCCATATATGAAGTGGGGCAAAGATTGTACCTTATGACATTGTATCTCATCTTAAAAAACTGGCAGGAAAGATATCTTGTCATCATTGTGTAGGAGAGAACTGTGGTGGTGGAATACTTCATGAGTTAGTGATTAGAAAAAATGTGAGCTCAGTGCCTAACATAAATAATTTTTGTATTAATTCTTAATTGTTTTATTCACTGAAGTCTCCTCACTGAATCAATGGATGAAAAATGTTAAACTGAGCTGAGCTGAGGTGAGGTGACCAGAGGTGACCTGTGTGCACAGTTGACCACAACTTTTAAAACAAGCCATTAATAAATGTCTATGCAGGGGCGGTTTTAGGCACGGGCGACCCGGGCAGCCGCCCGGGGCGGCACTTTTTCATAAAACGTGGGGGGCGGCAAGAGCACTTTAAAAAAAAAAATCATCTGGGCCACGAAGCGGTTTTCTATTATCTATCATATCACTGTGTGTGGAATTGGCAAATTGGCGCCCCCTGCAGCTGCCGTGGACAGATCCTGAGTGAGAAGGGAGAAGGGGGAAGGGGAGAGGGCGCGGGGTACAGTTCACCTCTGGGTCTCTTTCTTCCAAATAACGCACATTCATAACATTATAATTACAGGCCTATAATTCCTGCACGTTTTCGTTTTTCTGAATTGTGTGAAATGGCTAATACAAATAGGTAATACAGAACGATTATGTGGTCACCAAGGGCAAGGTGAATTGGTGGAAGGACATCACTGACTGCTTCAACAGCTCAGAGGGAGTTTCGCCCGGGGCGTAATTCCATGTAGAACCGCCACTGTGTCTATGTTTCACCCAATGTCAGCATAAATTCACTTATCTGGCTGGTTATGAAAGATTTTCTCAAACCGAACGGAGCCCTGTAAAATGTATGGTTGAAAACATGGCATTGATCAAAATCTATAATATTTCAGCTGATGTCAGCAATAAGTTTACATATCTGGCTGCTTATGAAAGTTTTTCACAAACCATTTGCTCACATTGTGCCTAACATTACGACCCACTCTATGGACACTTATCCGCTATATTTTGCTTAAGTAAATGAAGGGACAACCAACACTGTGGATTATTTACATTCCAGCTGACTTTCTGTTGTGTATGGATACATTAAAAGTGACAAGGAATGTCTGAAATGTAGCATAGCTAGTTGGCTTAATCAGTTCCAGCTGAGAGCCTTTTAGACACTACAGCACAGGTCAGTTATGAACTTTACCATTCAAAATGAAAGTCACATACATTTTTATCAACAGATAGCCCATAAACAGTTATGTAGCAAATGACAGCTTTGCCAAGCTACTAGCATGTTGAACCACTTTGTGTGGATTCCAATTTTTCCCTATTTTTACCATTGGAGCAGACACACACACAGACACAAACACACTTACACAGGAATACACACAGACACACACATACTCATGTACACACACATTGTTCCTGACTAGTAAAAGTAATCTCCAGGCTGTTCTTTGTATATCTGAACTCCTCCACCCAGCTGGTCATTGGTAAAAATATTTTTTTCATACAAAGCTGCAGTACTTAGCCAATGTGGCACCCCAAGCCACTCCTTAACCACCTTATTCATGACTCTCTCAAATTTCTCCACTCTGAAATGGCAACTTCATATACAGTCAAAGACCACCTTAGGCATGGTAAAAGCCCAAACTGTAAGCCCCTCAATTTCAGTTTACCAAGCAAGACGGTGTTATCACTAGTGCTGATCGCCTAAACACCTTCTCAGGTGTGGACAATCAATCAACTTATGCCCATTTACCACCCAGAGGCTGTTGCACTGCCACTGCAAAACCAGTGGGGGTGCAGAGGGGCCTAACAACGCTCACAAGTGATCAGTGTTTCCTTGATGCTCCCTAAAAGCTGGGTCGGAATTTGCACAGAAAGAGTATTTTCATTATTTTTTGTTTTTCAGGCTGGATGATTTTGATAGGGTGCAGTGTGTCTCTTTTCTTGTGTACTGCACTGGTGGGGTCTTTCTCTAGTATGTATTTTCTGATGTACCTTGAGACTAGATATTCTATTAAAGGCCTTCCTACACTGAAGACACTGATAAGGCTTTTCCGCTGTATGCGTGATCTGATGAGTGGTTGGATGTGACCTACTCTAGCATGTATTTTCTGATGTGTCTGGAGATTGCCCTTGGTATTAAAGCACTTCCTACACTAAGAACACAGATGTTTCTTTTCCCCTGTATGGATCTTCGGGTGTGATTGAGATGAGATGTGTCATGAGATGTGGATGGTAAGCGCTTTGTTACTCCCTGAACCATTCTCATCTACACTGATATGGCTCTGTATGGATCTTCTGGTGTGATTTGAGATGACCCAAATATGTAATAGTATGTAACTTGATAAGAGGATTAGAACTATATTTTCCCCAGTTAACATTTTCAGTCTGTGTGGAACTCCTTAAAAAAAACACATGAAAATGAGGTGCAGTGTAAACTCTACCAGGTAAAGCATGAATGGGTCTCTCTCTCTCTCGGCATGTGTGTGTTTGTGTGTTTGTGTGTTTGTGAGTTTGCGCAAGTGTGCATGGAGGGGAGAGGGGTTTCAAACAGTGAAATAGTATTTATGCTTGAAATAACATTCCTACCTCAAACAACAGGTTTTAAATGGCTAGGAGCCCTTACACCACAACCTCGTGTTATTTAGTTTCACACCGGAGTTAATGAATGAATGCTTTCGGTACACGGATGAGGTCAATACATGGGTTTGTTTTATAAAATTAGATAAAATACTGTTATATGGTTATATAAAAGTTTGCTAACTGGTGTCTTTTGGTGATATTGTTGACAATGTCTTTCTTTGATGACTTTTCCTACAGTTTTTTTCATTTTGACAGGGTGTTCAGTCTCAGACCACAGAGCTACATAGTTCTACAAGATGATACCAAAAGTAGTTGTGTCACAGAGTACCGTGCCAATAGGGATTGTGGATCATTTGTGTTTTACTATATTTTATTCATTTCTAGCAAAAGCATTTGTGTAATTTATAAGTTTTTAAGACAATCTATACAAGCTATCCTAGAAAACAAAAAAACAACAAAAACAGCAATAACAATATTATTATGGCTTATCAGCTCATTTCAGCCATTCTAGAATGTTATTGAAATGAAAATGAGTTATCATGAATAATCCTGCACTAATGTCTCAGAGCAGAAAACATCATTAAAGAAAATGTGCTGACTTATATATTCTACTCACTCAAATGACCCTTCAATATACATGAATTAGTGAATTCATGAACTAATATGGAAGGTTTAACTTCTGCACAATGTATACGGTAAATAATAAAAGTTGCAATGTTGGGAGGAAATGCAGTAAAATGCTGATTTTGTGGAATCGTACAAAACTGGGGCTGACGTGTGACCTGATGGACAGTGAGTGCTGAGCTCCTTCTAAATCTCTTCCCACTTGTATCACACTGATACGGCAAGTCTCGTTGTGGATTCTCTGTGTCTCTTCAGATGACATGTTTGATTATATGCTCATATCAGCCATACTAGAATGTTATTCAAATTAAAATGAGTTATCATGAGTAATCCTGTAATATTATTTCAAGAAAACTGAGCAGAAAACATGACTAAAGAAAATGTGCTGACTTTGCGATATTCTACTCACTCAAATGACCCATCAAGATGTTACTTTGTGTGCAATTAAAGTTGCAATATCAGGGGGAATGCAGTAAATTGCTGATTCTACGGAATCGTACGAAACTGGAACTGATGTGTGACCTAATCTCTCTCTGTGGATGGTAAGTTCTTTGCTACTCCTGAAACCCTTCCCACATGTAGTACACTGATATGGCTTTCCCCCAGTATGTGTCAGCTGGTGGATGGTAAGTGATTCATTACTCCTGAAACCTTTCCCACATGTAGTACACTGATATGGCTTTTCCCCAGTATGGATCATCTGGTGTGTCTTGAGCTTAGACATTCGTCTAAAGGCCTTTCCACACAGAGAACAATGATATGGCTTTTCCCCAGTGTGGATCCTCAGGTGTCTCTTGAGATCACCCGTCCGAATAAAGGTCATTCCACACTGAGGACAATGATTTAGCTTATCCCCAGTATGGATCATCTGGTGTGTCTTGAGATTAGACATTTGGCTGAAAGTTTTTCCACACTGAGAACATTGATGGGGCTTTTCTCCTGTGTGTGTTCGTTGATGTTACAAGTTACAAGTTACAAGTCTTTTATTGTCAGATGCACAGAATGACACAGGGTCAGACTGGGCACTGAAATTCTTAGGACAAGGCACCACACAACAACCTACCATAGCATAACATAGCAAACATAATATAACATAACATAATATGGGGAATGCAGTAAATTGCTGATTCTACGTAATCGTACGAAACTGGAACGTACACATACACTCTGTACAAGTACTCTGAACATAATTTACATGTTGTAACAACCCGGCTCTTAGGCTTGTTACAAGAAACCAACAACACAAAAGTTTATCCGAAACGCCAAAGGTTTGATTTACAAAGTTCCAAAGTTTCAATCAAAGTTATCAAAGTTCACACAATCAAAGTTCTCATAATCAAAGTTCTCACAATCAAAGTTCTCACAAAGTTATCCATCAAAGTTCTCAAACAAAGTTCGTTCTCTTGCTCTTAGTTCCCCCGAAGTCAGGAAGTGCCGGTCCTTTATAGTGGAGGGACACGCCCGCCCAGGTGGTTAATCACTGGCACCTGGAAGACAGATTCAACACCCACACACGTATGCACTCAATTTACACACATTCGTTGGTGGAAGGAAGAGACAAAACAAGCAGAGCCGACGAGCCCAAAAGGGTTCGTCACACATGTAATAACATATAATAACATTACTAAATATACAAGATAAATATACAATACAATATGCTAAAACATATACCAACCTATACATATAATACTAACATATATACATATAACCAGGGCTGTAGTGGAGGGTAAACGCACGTAAACGCCGTTTACGCACCTCTGGAATTTTGGAAATAGCGTTTACGCACCTCTAAATAGCGTTTACGCACCTCTAAGTGGCATTTACGCACCTCAAAGTTCCCTGCGCCTTGTATTCTGCCGTTGGAATAATCTGAAATAAATTTGGTGTCATTTTAAATCACCTAAAACTAAATTTCATATTGTTGAACATATAAACACCGTAATCTGAATAATTTTCATCTGCGCTGTATTATGGTCTGTGGCCCTCCAATCAGTGCCTTGCAGCTGTGGCGGCGACACCAATCAGGATCCAGGAAGTATGTAAACACATACACGTTGTGGATTAGCCTGCCTGACTACCCGTTCGGAATGAATTCATTAGCCATGGATATCAGGCGATTTTTGAAGAGACCATCAAGTGCTTTCACTCACACAGATGCCCGCAAAGTAAGGCTGAAGAAGATCAATTCACATTTTAAAACGTTGTTTTGGTTCGAACAACATCGTATTAAGACAGGGACAAACACTTACGCATATCGCTGCAGATAAGGCTATTTCATTGAAAATTGTAGATATATTCTTTGCAAGCCAGTTAGACATAGCTAAGTGAAATGTTTTAGCTATAGAATCTTCGCGGTCAATGTCAAATATAAGTGTAGAAGAAGAGCAACAGCAGAACAAGCATAAACCCAACCAGTGGGCTCTCGCACGCTCCCTTCATTGAGGCAGAGGTACTGTTTGCCTCCCCTTCGAGGCTTTTTGTCAGATCAGCAAGACTAAATTGATTCTACGCATGCGCTCAACCCAGTTTGTGAGGGATTGAGCAATCTGAGATGAGGCACAGCTCGTCGCTGCCTAACCGTCTCGCTGTCTCCTATCTGTTTGAACAGGACATGCGCAAATTCAGCGATTTTAATTAAAATATTAATATTTATTTGATCGTTTTTTACTTTCATGATGACAGGTGAGGCTCTGCCTCCACTGACCGCATGTCCTATATGGCCTATATGCTTAATCAATACGTTATTTGAAGGCATGAAAGGTGTAGAGTAGCCTGTAAGCGAAATACACTGGAAACATAGATTATTTGAAGTCAGTTCTCAATGTGAAAAAAACATGCCTGTTCAATCCAACACAGTATGTGAAGTCCTGGCTGGTAAAGCACAGGAAAGCCAAGATCCCCAGAACACGCCCCTGCAAGGCAGGTTTCTCCACAGGGGAAGTGTTTAATTGCAGCATGGTTTCTTTTTATATTAAACTTTTCAGGTGTATCACCCTGGGCCTGTTTCCCGAGGTCCTATAGAGGTCCTTTCTTTTGTCTCCCCCACCACCCCCTTCATTTTTGTGAGGCCTACACATACTTTTCTTTACTGTTTTCTTGAAATTTAATAAACTACAAACTCATCTATTCACTGTCATTGATTTAATGTGACTTTAACTGATGTGACGCTTTGTGTTGCGTTGCTTCGCGTCGTGTTGCTTCGCGTCGTGTTGCATCGCGTCGTGTTGCATCGCGTCGTGTTGCATCGCGTTGTGTTGCATTGTGTCGTGTTGCATCGCGTCGAGGTCTGTCTGATCCCAAAATTCATAGTTTACCCACCTCTAATTTTACCACTACATCACTGCATATAACATATAATACACATATAGTAACATATAACAAACTAAACTACAGACAAATGGGAGTAGCAGGTAGTGCAATAATTCTGAGAAATATGTATTTGTCGTGTAAGAGACAGTATGTAAGTGTAAGTACAAGCAGTGATTTGAAAGTGACAGTGTATGTAAGTGACGAGTGCAAAAGTGTCGATAGTGTGTCAATGTCCAGTTAGCAGCCTGATGGCTCTCGGGAAAAAACTGTTCTCCAGTCTGTGTGTGCGAGACCGGATACTACGGTACCGCCTTCCAGAAGGCAGCAGGGTGAAAAGTCTGAAGGCTGGATGATAGCAGTCCTTTAGGATCCTGCCAGTTTTCCTGAGGCATCGTGTACGGTATGTGTCCTGCAGGGCTGGGAGCTCCTTACCGATGATGAACTCCGCAGTCCTGACCACACTACGTAGGGCCTTGCGGTCCTTGGCTGTGCAGCTCCCATACCACACTGTGATGCACCCAGTCAGGATGCTTTCTATTGTGCATCTGTAGAAATTGGTGAGGATGACTGAATCCATGCCAAACTTCTTCAGTCTCCTCAGGAAGAAGAGGCGCTTCCGGGCCCACTTTGACCACCTTTTCTGTGTGAGCAGACCAGGTGAGGTCGTTACTGATGTTGACCCCGAGGAACCTGAAGCAGCTGACCATTTCCACTGCAGAACCGTTGTCAAGTTATCAGGGGATTTTTTAACTTCTGCCCAAACTTGAAAAAGGCCTTGGCCATCAACAGGGTTAAAATGGTAACGACTCAGACGGTTTCTTCATTCTTCTTTGTTTTATTTGAGTTAAAATACTTCTTTTCAGCAAACACGTCTTTTCAGGTTGAAAACCTTTACAAGAAACAAAACATAAAACACAGCACTTACAAACTGCCCTCCATCAAATACACAAACAACAACAGTGCATGTAAACTACCACAAAACTCAAACACTAAAGCACACTTTTGCAATAGATTACCAGATAACATCAAACATTGTCTTACCAGTAGCATCCCTGGTAGTGGCCAGCAAGTTAAGTCCCCCATTAGCAGTCACCATATGCTTTACAAACACTCACACTACCTGTGCTTAAGTGACTTGACTTCCTGTATTTCCTGTCATGAGGACCACTTCCTGCTTCACAATAAAAGTTGTATTTTCAAAACAAAAGTCCCTTCCCGGTTACAATCTGACAGCACACCTCCCACTTGAGCTCCTGGTGCCAGAACCCAAGGAGGTCACGTCACTCTTCTCTGGGGTGCCGCTCTCCTTACAAGAGATTCGGGCCTGCCAATTGACACCACTTCTTCCAGAACTTATTCACCTCCGACTGGATCACTCTCAGCCTTTTGTAGGGGTAACCCTCAAACTGGAAGTCTCCTGGGTCTCCTCTCAAGCTCGCCCCAGCAGGAGAGAGTTTGGAGTGATATACTCCATGCAATCCTCTTGACTTTGTGCTCTCGCATCTACAGGCCTCTCATTGGCCATATTGGCCGCCATATACACAAAGGTCTGGAATCCTCCCCATGTGAAGACTCCATTACCACCTACGTTCTGGAGGGCTCTCTTTACAGTCCGCACTGCTGCTTTAGCTGCTCCATTTCTATGAGGTGAGTCTGCAGGATGGATCTTCCAGGACCATTTTGTGCCATTCTTGGCCACCTTTTCCTCCACTCCTGACCTTTCCAGATTCTCCAGGAACCGATAGAGGTCTTCAAGGGCAGGTTTGGCCCCGACAAAGTTGGTGCCTGGGTCAGACCATACCTTGCTGGGGTGTCCCCTCAGTGATGTAAATCGTTGATAAGCAAGCAGAAATCCTTCTGCGGACATGTCACTGACAATGTCAGCATGAATGGCTCTGGATGCCATGCAACTGAACACGATACCCCACACCTTCAGCCTCACTCTCTTCTTCACCTCATCTTTCACTTCATATAACCCCTCTTCTTTTGAGGGTGATGCCTCCCACTTTGATTTCTTTGGGGTCTGGTCTTTAAGGCCTAGCCAGCTATCAGCAGCCTGTCTTACCCAAGCAACGACATTCACCAGCCTGGACAAGCAGCTAAATCTCTTGACCTCCAAAAGATTTTTGAAGGCTGAGTTTGAAAGTGCTACTCTCAGCACAACTTCACCCTGTCTCATTTCTGGATCAGTTTCCGATGCATCAGGGCAGACAATCAGGTGGGTTGGGTCAGTATCATTTTTTTCAACAGAGTCTTCAGCTTTGGTGTGGTCCTGGGTGGTGACCCCTCGGCATCTCTTCACTTGACCTCTTGTCATTACTGCTGAAAAGGCCTTCCTCTGCAGCTTACTGATGCTGTCCCTGGCGTCAGTTACCACTTCCTCAGCGGACTGACTTGGCAGGACAAATGTTTTGTGCGTCTCAGAGGGCGTCCTCGTTGTGGTGTCTGCTACTCCCCTTTCCTGCCTCCCACTTTGCGTAGACTGGACCCATGGCTTCAGAGAAAATCCACCTGCTTGTAGAATTTCCTCAATCTCCTTGGTCACTTCGCTCAGTCTGTTTGAATTATTGTGGGATGTTAGGACATCATCCATGTAGCTGTCTTCCTCCAGTACCCTTCGCGCCTCCTTGCACTCAAGGACGTCACGGTGAGTTGCAGCTGTATGCCTAGCTTCACCGATGGTGTCTTGCATGTGAACTGTCTTGGTCATTAAGGGGACCTCAGCAGGGATCTCCTCATATTTGATGGCAGCTGTTCTCATAGAACGAGCAAAGTGTGTCTTTGACTCATGTGCCGTCATGTTTACTTGCTCAAACAGATCAGGGTGCGCTCCGCCCACTGTCTTTCCAAGAGGGCTCTCCCACAAGACGAGATCTCCAACAACTTTCACCCTTTGTGGGGCAAGTCTCCCTTCTCTGTGACTTATGAGCAACTCAATCTGCTCAGGTCTCCTCAGCTCCTCAGGTTCAACTTCTGGGAAGAATCTCGTCAGCTCTTCAGGCTTGACAGCTCGGTGAACTTTGGCGATCTCCTTCAGCCCATAACAGATTAGTTCATGGGCCCTCTCAGTTCCCTTGGAGGTTTTGATTCGAACTCTGAGGAGGTATCTTCTTGTGGCTACTTTGGTAGCCATTCCACCCACTCCATGCACAATTAGTGTGATCTTCTCACTCCTAAGATTCAATCTTTTGGCTGCTTTATGAGTAATGTAGTTGGTGTCTGAAGCCAGATCCACCAGGGCTCCGATTTTTTGACCTGCATTAGCGGTCACTTCCATTAACATCATAATGACGGGAAGTTCTCTCAATCCACTTTCTTTGAGGAGGCTCACCTGGTTCTTAGCTGGACAGCTGACGTTCGACGAATTATTGGTGAAGGCCTTCCTGCACCTCTCAGCTAACTCGGGGGTAAGTTCACCCAAGAATCTCTTCTGTTCCTCAGTTAAGTTCTTTTTGTCTCTGTCATCTGTTTGAGGTTTCTTAAGTTCACGCCTCTTGCTGTTCCCTCTTGGACAGAGAAAGAAGTGGTGATCTGAGGAGCCTCTCTTTTTGCAGTCTACATTCCTGCACAGGTAAGTGTCTCTACAGCCGTCATCATACTCATGACACCCTAAGCACTCCCTGCATGCACCAATCCTTTCCACAGCAGCTTCCTTTTCTGATAACTTCAGAGCCCTGAACTTTTTGCAGAAGAAAATCCTGTCCTTATGTTTCTCATCCCCACAGATAATGCATCCATCCTCAGCATCTTCACCCTTTGTGGCTTGAGTTGAGGCATATTTCTTGTTAAATGTCCTTTCTGCTTTATCTGAACTCTCTGGCTTGTCTGTGATTTGTAGGTGCTCTAGCCTCTCGAAGATCTCCTCTTGCTTCTTCAGAAAAGCTAATAGCATGTCAAAGTGCTTATCTTCAGTGACATCATTGCTAGGATCCACCATGAACATCAGCCAGTCCTTCTTCAAACCCTCCGGAAGCTTGCTCTCTAAAGACCTCACCACCAGTGGGTTTTTGATGGCGCCGGTACTTCCTAGGTCTGTGAGGTCAGCGAGAGCTTTTCCAATGGTCTGAATAAGGTCTACTACTTTTCTCGGCTGATTTCCTCTGACTGGCTGAATCTTCTCGAGCTCATCAACAATTTCTAGAGCAATGGCACATTTGTTACCATACCTATTTGCCAGCACTCTGAAGACATCATCAGCTGTGCTGTAAGTCGACAAGCGGAGATCTTTCACAATCTTTTCTTCCACACTATCAAGAAGCTGAATCTTTTTTACCTCTGGCGAACCGGTAGGCTCTCCCTGCTTCTGAAGGCTTTCCCAGTCTGTCCTCCAGCGGTGGAAGTCTCTTTTGCAGCCGCTAAACGTGGGCAGTTTGGTTGGTTTAATTCTCACTACTGGTATTGTCGGTCCAGTGTGTTCTTGTTTCACGCCAGTGCCTTGCTTCTCCACAGATATTCTCCGGGCTCTGGCAAATTCACCTTTTCTCATGTCTAGCTCATTGTAAGCTACTCTCAGCTCCCTGCTTCGCTTTCGAAAGTCTCTTTCCTCTGCTGCAGGAATCCATGACTCCCAGGCTGCGAATGCGTCAGATGTTTCTTTAATCAACTTTCCCACTACATTATGTTGGATTTCAAATCCTTCACAGTAACTGCTTTCCACAGGTAGTCCATATGTATGCCTACAGGCTTTTTCTGCTTCTTCAAAAGCAGCCTCTAGCATCTCTGATCCATATCTGCTCCAGAGGTTGGTTTGAACAATCTGCTTTACGTCATTGAACTTTTGCTCACATTCACTGCCGTATTTACTTAGGTCTGCATCTTGCTCCAGACTTAGCACACCATCTTTACCATCTTCTTTGGCTGCTAGCTCTGCTTCTAACCCAGTCCTGTAGTCATCGTTGGCCTCAATAACTTTCCTTGAATCGGCAGAGAGCTTTGCAAATTCTTGTCTGAGTTCTAACTCAGTTAAATAGCCTGCTTTCCGACTGAGATAGTTAGCTTGCTTGGTTAAGGAGGTCTTTGCAACCATCCTGTATTTCTTAAGCTGATCCAGTGTGTTGCCGAGAGCTTCGGCTGCCATCTTGAATGTGATTTCTCTTTAACTCCCAACTTATTTATTTAGGTTAACTGATTGGGTTCCCAATGCCTCTTGAATAGCCTTGCTGTCTAGCAACTCTCCTCTGCATCCACACTCTGGACTCACTGAAGCCGTTAATCTTCTAGTCTTGATGCAGCTCTTTGGTTATCAATCAGCCTTGGTTTTCAACTGTCAAGTTATCAGGGGATTTTTTAACTTCTGCCCAAACTTGAAAAAGGCCTTGGCCATCAACAGGGTTAAAATGGTAACGACTCAGACGGTTTCTTCATTCTTCTTTGTTTTATTTGAGTTAAAATACTTCTTTTCAGCAAACACGTCTTTTCAGGTTGAAAACCTTTACAAGAAACAAAACATAAAACACAGCACTCACAAACTGCCCTCCATCAAATACACAAACAACAACAGTGCATGTAAACTACCACAAAACTCAAACACTAAAGCACACTTTTGCAATAGATTACCAGATAACATCAAACATTGTCTTACCAGTAGCATCCCTGGTAGTGGCCAGCAAGTACAGTCCCCCATTAGCAGTCACCATATGCTTTACAAACACTCACACTGCCTGTGCTTAAGTGACTTGACTTCCTGTATTTCCTGTCATGAGGACCACTTCCTGCTTCACAATAAAAGTTGTATTTTCAAAACAAAAGTCCCTTCCCGGTTACAATCTGACAGCACAACCGTTGATATGCAGGGGTGCGTACTCCTCCACCTGCCGTCTCCTAAAGTCCACAATCATCTCCTTTGTCTTGCTGATGTTGAGAGAAAGAGGCTATTATCCTGACACCATGTAGTCAGGGTAGCAACCTCCTCTCTGTAGGCTGACTCATCCTTGCCAGTGATGAGGCCCACAATGGTTGTGTCATCAGCAAACTTGACAATGAGGTTGGAGCTGTGCGTAGCTACACAGTCATGTGTGAACAAGGAGAACAGGAGGGGGCTGAGCACACAGCCCTGGTGGGTGCCTGTGTTGGTGATTACTGTAGATGAGGTGCGGTCACCGATTCTCACTACCTGTGGCCTCCCCGTCAGGCAGTCGAAGACCCATTTGCATAGGGAGGTGCTTAGTCCCAGGTCTACGAGCTTCGAGACGAGTCTGATGGATTGCAAGAGCGGAAGCTAGAGCAAAGGTTTTGAAACACTGGGAGCATTCATGTCTGTCCTTCCTTGTGTTCGATTGCTGATGTATGATGACTTCTCTCTACTTTCCTCTGTACTCCTTTTGCTTGAATGGATCCTTTGAACGTCTCCTATATTATTAAAAAATATTTTTTAAATAATATCCTCTTTCTCCTCTATTTGTAACATTAGCACTAGAACACTGAAAACTATTTATTTTAGATTGACTGGCTATTTGCTAGAATAGCATATCACTTGGAAGTCCCTTAGGCTAAAAGTGATCACCCTGAGACTGCACTGTTAATGTAAGCAGAGATACAGGCACATGAGTTAGAGATCTGGAGACAAAATGATGGCAGGAATTTTAAATGTCTTACATTTTAAAGACTGCAAATGATATCCTATAATTAAGGTCTTTCCATGGTATCTCTATTCTCTCAATAGTTCTCACATTTAATTGAGTAAAGCAGAAGATAAAGCCAGGGGGTTTTAACTTGTTTTTTAAATCAACTTTGATTCAACCTTAAACAGTAAAAATGTCTGTTCCAATAACATGACATATTTTTATATACATATTTTTTTTTTTTAAATATCCCATCAGTTATCTAGCTGATGTTACATTGTACTCAATTTAACACATTCAATTATAATAGAAAAGGGTAGAAGCCCTCAGGGTGCCTGTGCAGCTTCTTATTGACACAAGTTAGCCTTCACAGATATTAACATGAGTTAATATTAACACATGCTAGCAGCTGCCAAATTTGAAGATGGTTCCCTATGCTAGAGACAGATAGGAGTTAAAAATCTACCGCAGGCAGAAACCCTCTGGGTGCCCTTGAAGCTTCATAGTAACATGATTACATATTCACTGCATATTAACTATTATTATTATTAGTATTAACTACACACACAAAAGTTACAGAGCTTGAGAAAAGATAACGGTAAACACTTTCTCTCTTTCAAATGTAACAATAATATTATCCCTTGATTAAGGTAGTATGCATATTATGTCTACTCTCTGTACAGATCTCACGTTTCATTGAATTAAGTACAAATTAATTCCAGGTGGTGCAATTCATATTTTTTTGTTTTGTTTCTCATGATACAAAATAATCTGCAACTTACTTGTAGGTCTAGAAGCAACGAGATCATATTTTAAACCAGATTCATCTTCCTGTTTAATATCCATCAGTGAAGACTTTTCTTCTTTGCAGGTCAAGGTTGGTGATCTTTTTGTTTCAGTCTTACACTCATGTTTCAGTCCAGGCACTTCCACTTTTTTACTTGCAGACAGATAGTCTTGCAGGAAATCATCAAATTCTTCTTCTTTTACCTCCTCCTTCACTGACATGAGCAGTTGTGGTGGTTCTGTAGATCCTGTTTCTCAAAGAAAATGCACAAAAGAACTACAGTTTAGTTGAACTGTTGGAGACTTACACTTCTACAATACGCTTCCAAAGAATTGCACACTTACTCCTTCAGAACATCCCAGTGCCAGTCAATTCAGCTCTGTTTTGCAAAAGGAAATCCAGTCCAACATTCCTCCAATATAAGGATGATTTGTTAAACAAAGAACTACAATATAGTTGTACTGTTGTTGCAATATACAAAAACACACATGCAGTATCCACTCAGAGCATCCCAGTGTCTACCTTACAACGGTGAGTTCAGTATCCATCCAGAGCATCCCAGTGTCTACCTTACAATGGTGAGTTCAGTCTCCCCTATGTGGTGTTAATATAGTGCATCCTCTGTCTGATCCATCAGCTTCTTGGATTCAAGCCTAACCAATCAGCTGCTGGAGCTTTTGGAATGCAAATTAGAATGACAAAGGAGTATGGGAAGGAATTTGCAGTGTTCACGTGTGATGGTCCTCAAGTGGGCGTGATCAGGGTTCAACCTGCAGACAACACAAAGGAGGGTAGATGGGCCATTGCTGGATGTGTGAACTAAAAGGTGATTTGGTAGGGAAGGCTATATGGGGGTGGGCTGGGGGTGTGAACTAAAAGGTCATGGGGTAGGTGGGAGATGGGCTGGTAAACTGAAGAAACCCTCCATTTTTCCTCAAAGCTTTTGAAACTGTATGTTTGTGTGTGTATTTATAAAGACATATGTGTTTATGTGTGTGAATGCAAGTATGTTTCATAATAGTTTATAACTTGATATGAGGACAGAGGATTACAAAAGTATGAGACCTGCATATAAGCTTCCAAACTTTCTTAAAGCTTTGTGTGTTTTTGTGTGTATTAATTCAGAAGACTTTTTATTTGTGCTTTGCTCTGACTGTGAATGATAGTGGAATATTTTGCTCAACTGCAATGTCTGCACTCCTATGATTAGGTACCCTACATTAAGAACACAACAGTCAATTCACAGAACTTTCCTTTTTTTTCGTAGAACGTCCCAAAAACAAACAGGAAAATACTTTTATCCACATACCCATACACCAGCATATATACAATTATAAACCTGCAGGTAAAGAAGCCATATAGACACCATATACCCAATTAATGGGTGCCTACAGTACCAGTCAAAAGTTTGGACACACCTTCTCATTCAATGGTTTTTCTTTATTTTTAATTTGTTCTACATTGTAGATTAATATTGAAGACATCCAAACTATGAAGGAACACATATGGAATTATGTGGTAAACTAAAAAATACTCAAAAAACCAGAATATATTTTAGATTTTAGATTCTTAGATCTTTTTAGAAGTAGCCACCTTTTGCTTTGATGACAGCTTTTCACACTCTTGGCATTCTTTCAATCAGCTTCATGAGGTAGTCACCTGGAATGGTTTTCCAACAGTCTTGAAGGAGTTCCCAGAGGTGCTGAGCACTTGTGGCTGCTTTGCCTTCACTCTGTGGTCCAACTCCCAGACCATCTCAACTGGGTTTAGGTTGGGTGATTGTGGAGGCCAGGTCATCTGATTTCCACTGGTTTAATGTCCATTCCTAGTGTTTCTTGGCCCAAGCAAGTCTCTTCTTCTTGTTGTTCATCCTCAGTAGTGGTTTCTTTGCAGCAATTCCACCATGAAGGCCTGATTCACGCAGTCTCCTCTGAACAGTTGATGTTGAGATGTGTCTGCTACTTGAACTCTGCAAAGCATTTATGTGGGCTCTAATCTGAGGTGCAGTTAATTGGCGGTTTCTGAGGCTGGTAACTCTAATGAACTTATCTTCTGCAGCAGAGGTAACTCTTGGTCTTCCTGTCCTGGGGCGGTCCTCATGAGAGCCAGTTTCATCATAGCGTTTGATGGTTTTTGCTACTGCACTGGATACATTCAAAGTTCTTGAAATCTTCCGGCTTGACTGACCTTCCTGTCTTAAAGTAATGATTGACTGTTGTTTCTCTTTACTTAGTTGAGTGGTTCTTGCCATAATATGGATTAGAACTGTAGTCAAATCAAATCAAATCAAATCAAATCAAATCAAACTTTATTTGTACGGCGCATTTCATACAAGGAAGTAACACAATGCGCCTCACAGTAGGAAAGAAAAGGGGGGGGGGTTTACAAACACTTGTAAAAAAAAAAACACACAGATTTTCAAGAGATAAATGAATAAAATAAAATAAACGTACTAACCGCACTGGCACCGTAAAGGACTACTCAGCACGGTCATCGTCAAACTAAGCTGCTGGGGGGGGGGGGGGGGGGGGGGGGGTTACAAACACTTGTAAAGAGACACAGATAAGTAAATAAATAAATAAATGTTACATTAATGTTAAATAAATACATTTTACAAGTTACAAAACACTTATAAAAAGACAAAGATTTTGCCAGAGATAAATGAACAGGAAATTACGTACTAACCGCACTGGCACCATAAAGGACTGCTCAGCACAGTTATCGTCAAACTAAGAGACAGCTGCTGGGGGGGGGGGGGGGTACAAATACTTGAAAAGAGACAGAAATAAGTAAATAAATAAATGTTCCATAAATGTTAAATACATTTTACAGTGAGTGATAAGCGAGATCAAAGAGGTATGTCTTAAGTGCATGTTTAAAGGTTTCAACCGTTTCGGCCATTCTTAGGTATTCTGGCAGAGTGTTCCAAAGGTTGGGGGCATAGAAACTAAAAGCTGCTTCCCCATGTCTCTTTGTCCTGGCTTTTGGAACTGTTAGAAGTTCAGTGCCGGAGGACCTCAGGGATCTACTGGGTGTGTACCTTGAGAGCATGTCTGTTATATATTCAGGTGCATGACTATGGAGTGATTTATAGACTAGTAGGAGAACCTTGAAATCTATTCTAAAACTAACAGGTAGCCAGTGCAGTGATTTTAATACTGGTGTGATGTGCGCTCTCCGTCTTGTTTTAGTGAGGACTCGCGCTGCTGCATTCTGTATTGTTTGTAGTTGACTAATGGCTTTTTTTGGTAGACCAGACAAAAGCGAGTTACAGTAGTCTAGCCTGCTCGTGATAAACGCGTGCATCAGTCTTTCGGTGTCAGCCTGAGCGAGAAACGGTTGCACCTTAGCAATGTTTCTTAAGTGATAAAAAGATGTTTTAATTATATTTTTGATATGGGTTTCAAAATTGAGATCTGAGTCAAGTATGACGCCTAGGTTTCTGGCTTGGTGCTTGGTGTTAAGTGCTAGTGTTTTTAAGTGTGCAGTTAGTTTCTCTCTCTCGTTTTTTTCACCAATGACTAATACCTCTGTTTTATCTTGGTTTAGCTGGAGAAAGTTTTGTGACATCCATACATTTATATCAGAAATGCAATTTACCAAACAATCAATAGAGCTGTAGTTGTTGGGTGTTACAGAAATATAGAGCTGGGTGTCATCTGCATAGCTATGATAGTCGATGTTGTGCCTCCTAGTTACACTACCAAGGGGTAGCATGTATAGACTGAAAAGTAAGGGCCCTAAAATGGATCCTTGAGGGACCCCACAGGTCATACAAATGTTTTTTGAGCTGTGGTCTCCGAGGGCGACAAAGTATTCCCGGCCAGTTAGATAGGTCCTAAACCAGTTTAGGACCGGACCAGTGAGGCCAACCCAATTTTCAAGTCTATCAATAAGGATATTGTGATCAACAGTATCAAAGGCTGCGCTCAGATCCAGAAGGGCCAAGACAGATAGTTTTTTGGAGTCAGCATTAATCCTGAGATCATTTACAACCTTGACTAATGCCGTTTCTGTGCTATGATTGGAGCGAAAACCAGATTGGAAGGTGTCAAATGCAGTTAGCATCTAGGAAATTATTTAACTGTTTAAAGAAAATTTTTTCCAGGATTTTGCTTAGAAAGGGAAGGTTAGAGATGGGTCTAAAATTGTTTGGGTCTAAGATTTGGCTCGATTACAGACTGAAATTGATTTAGCGTAGACCCAAATATCATCCCACTCATTGTCATTGATTGTAACAGAAAGTTCGCTCTCCCACTTTTCTTTAAGCTCTTGCAAAGCCACAGTTGCCAGATTACGCATAGCTCCGTAGAGTAGACTGATAGACAATCTCCAAGGTGTTGCAAACAGTACTTTCTCAAGATGAGATGCACCAGGGTTATCAATTAGGGTTGTACTGTGCAATATATAATGTCTTATCTGTAAATAACGAAAGAAGCTCTGTCTGGGGATATTATTCAATTCAATTCAATTCAATTCAATTTTATTTATATAGCGCCATAACAATACAATTGTCTCTAGGCGCTTTACAGAGCCCAGAGCCTGAAACCCCCTTAGTGCAAGCACAATGGCAACACGGGCAAGAAAAAACTCCCTGTTAGTCAGGAAGGAACCTTAAGCAGAACCACGGCACATAAGGGGGAACCCATCTGCTTGAGGTTGGCCGGGTGGAGATAGGAAGGGGGGAAGGGGGGAGGGTTGTGTGGCAGAAGGGGAAGGGAAACAACAGGTGTTGTACATAGCCTGCATTTGGTAGATGTACATAATATATATACAGACATCCAGTGGTAAACACATGATACAGACAAGACCAGTTTAGTGGATATACACTGTGCTGATAGGGTTACTATTACAGGGGTAAGGGGAGTAGGAACAGAGAAACATGTCGATGGTGGCAATAACATATATTGTATATAAATGCTAGCATAGGGTATGAGGTAGAGTAAGTGTACGGCAGTGCGGTGGCGGTGGGTGCAATTGGTCAAGGGTTTCTGCAGGTAGACCGGGTAGAGAGACTACAGCAGCATCCCATGGCGAAGATAGTCTAGATTAGGAGAGAAAGAAAAAGAACAGAGTGAGTGGGTTATTATAGGCATTAGCAATGTGATAAGAAAGGAGAGGGCTGCCTGGCTGGGTGTATGGGGATTTTATTTAGTATTTAGTTGGCTGGTGACAGTCGCAATACGCGCCGTGTGCTGTACCCGGGATCTTCCGCACTCCTTCACGGTACAACATACGCTGTCTGTAGCCCAGTTATGTTGATTAGGGGGGTATTGCATGTGTTTTAGATGTGTTTAGCTATTCTGGCATTTAGCATTCAGTTTGGTTTGGCATTTAGTTTGGTTTAGCATTAGTTTTGTTTAGTTATGCTGCCATTTAGCAATTAGTTTGGTTTGGTACATATGGAGATTTTAGTCGTAAGCTTTGTTAGGGTTGCAGGGTACAACATACGCTGTCTGTAGCCCAGTGTTGTATATATATATTTTTAATTCTTGTGTGTTCAGTTATGTCTAGTTATGCTTGCTGACTGGCTGGCCCAGCAGGTGATGGGTTTGTTGACGCAATTACTTATGGCTATAGGATGCACTGAAGAGGAATGTCTTTAGTCTCGATTTGAATATAGGTAGGGTGTCTGCATCTCGAATGGAGGCAGGGAGATTGTTCCAGAGGAGGGGGGCTCGGTAGCTAAAGGCTCTGCCTCCTACTGTGGTTTTTGATATTCTTGGAATTACAAGGAGGCCTGCACTCTGGGAACGGAGCGGTCTTAGAGGGCAGTAGGGGACAACTAGTTCCTTAAGGTAGTTTGGAGCCAGGTCATTTAGGGCTTTGTATGTTAGCAGGAGTACTTTGAAATCAATTCTACTTTTGACAGGGAGCCAATGCAGAGAGGCAAGTACAGGTGAGATGTGCTCATATTTTTTAGTTCTGGTGAGTGTACGGGCAGCAGCGTTCTGTATAAGTTGGAGGCTCTTTATTGAGTTGATGCTGCATCCGGACAGGAGAGCATTGCAGTAATCTAGTCGGGAAGTGATAAATGCGTGGATTAGTTTTTCTGCATCTTGGAGGGATAGGACTTTTCTAATTTTGGCAATAAGATTTTACATCTTGCAGGCAAGTTTCTATCTTGGGTAAATGTACAATTTCATCAGGTTTCATGGATAGGTAGAGTTGGGTGTCATCAGCATAGCAGTGGAAGTTAATGCCATGGTTCCTTATGACAGCACCTATGGGTAGCATGTAAAGGGAAAAGAGCAGTGGTCCGAGGACAGAGCCTTGGGAAACACCGTAGCTTACTCTAGTGTGATTGGATGACTTCTCATGGACGTGAACGAATTGATGGCGATCAGAGAGGTAAGATCTAAACCAAGATAAGGCACAGCCTTTGATGCCAACATGATGTTCAAGTCTCTGTAATAGGATATGGTGATCTATAGTGTCGA
This sequence comes from Clupea harengus, assembly GCF_900700415.2. NCBI lineage: Eukaryota > Metazoa > Chordata > Actinopteri > Clupeiformes > Clupeidae > Clupea > Clupea harengus. The sequence goes on from NC_045164.1 coordinate 28,962,795, forward strand.
AGGCGGCACTAAGGTCTAGGAGAACTAGTATTGAGGTGCACCCATGATCGGATGCGATTAGTAGGTCATTCAGGACTTTGACTAAGGCCGTTTCAGTGCTGTGGTGGGCTCTAAAGCCAGATTGGAGGGTTTCTTCGATTTTGTTTTGGTGTAGAAAGGAAGTAAGTTGCTTAGCTACTATTTTTTCAAGTATTTTTGACAAGAAGGGGAGGTTAGATATGGGTCTATAGTTAGCTAGATTATCAGGATTATATTTCTCAACCACTTGGTTAAATGACATTAATGTATTATCAGAAATTAGGTCTTTCAACACATAAATGCCACAATCCTGCCACTGTCTGAAGCCAGCATCAAGAAGTCCTGGTTGGAAATCGGGGTTGTTCAAAATAGGAGTGAAAACTGATGTTAGTTTTGACCTCCCCTCAAGTCTACGTGTTAGTCGCCAAGCCTTAATTGTGTTGAGAGTAACAATATTGTTATTGCATGACCTAACAGTTTGAAAACTCTTAACAAACAACAGGTTCTTCAGTGGATATTTTGATAGGGAGGTTTCCACATCCAGCCAAACAGAGGCTGTCTCATTTACGATCCAATCATATATATATCGCAAATGAGCACAAAGCTGGTACTTTCTCAAATTTGGTAAATCTTATCCACCTTCAGAGCTTGGCAGTTGTAAGGTAGCCATCTTTAGCTTTGGTCTACGTTTGCTCCATATAAATGCACTAAGCCAACCATTTAGTTTTTTCAAGACTCCATTTGAAAACAAAACTGGGATCATTTGGATAGGTTAAAGCAATCTAGGCAATATGTTCATCTTAATAAGAGCTATACGACCTAGCCAGGAGACTGGCAAAGAGTTCCAACGCTCCAAATCTAGCCTCACCTTCTCAAACAATGGAACAAAGTTAGCCTCATACATTCGCTCAAATGTAGGGGTTATGAATATACCTAAATAGATAAAGCCCCCTGGGGACCACTTAAAGGGGAAAAAAGGCAGTGTTGTAGGTATTGAGCTTAGGCTCCCTAGCGGCATGGCCTCTGATTTTGTCAAATTAATTTTATATCCAGAAAATTTGCTAAATAAACCAACAACATCAAGTAACACAGGTATTGATGTTTCTGGACTTGAAATATAAATTAAGACATCGTCGGCATAAAGGCTTACTTATGATGTACATTGTCTATTTGTAAGCCCTGGATGGAGGGTATTGTCCTTATGGCCTCTGCCAATGGTTCAATGGCAAACAAAAGGGGGGACAATGGGCAGCCCTGCCTTGTTCCACTTTTAATTTGTTAGTTTTCTTTGATTGTGGGAGGCAGTGGAGTATCTTGCCCTGCTAGAATGTCTGCACTCCTATGCTTAAGTAACCTACATTAATAATAGAACAGAAATAAATACAGTAAACATCATTAAAAAGGGCATTTTGGCAGTACTCTCACTGGAAACACAGGAACAGACTCGTACCTACATAGAGATTTACTGGCAAACAATAAGAGATAACATACACATTCAGTTAAAGAAGCCATATAGACACCATGAGAATATGAATGGGAGCCTACATTTCATACACACCCATCTGTAGCTTGATCATCAGTGACTCATGTAAACACCTGCATTCAGCCATGTGTTCTTCCTCAGAGATTACTGAAGTTACCCAGCTACAGAAACCCCCTTATTCAGTCTGCAGAAGGCTAAAGATCCAAACTACATTTCTCACTCTACTGAAGTTACCCAGCTATAGAAACACTCATCTTCATGCATGTATTTCATGATGGTTCTTGAAACTATCCATTGGTGCTTCTACAGTAACACCTTACCTGAAACCCCCTTCATCAGACTAACGTAACATATGTTTTATAACATATAAATATTTAAATGTTTTACACTTTACTTTCCTGTCTTGTTCTCTTTTGTTGGAGTCTTTTGGTGAAAAAGCCTTTTCCCTAAATGTTTACCTTGCTTGGAAGTCGCTTAGAATGAATGTGTAACAAACAGCTCATAGTAGCCCATGGTAAAGACATTCCCAAACTCTCAAAAATCTGTCATTTAGTTTGAGTAAAGCACAAGTTGAAGTCAACAAACTAAAATCCATGCCTTTAAATGTTAATAAAAAGGTGATGGATTTCTTCTTCTTTAATTTCCATAAATAAATTACTTTTCTTCTTTGCAGGTCAAGGTTGCTGATAATTGGTCGGTGTATATTTTAGTCATTGCATATATCAAGTATTTTTGTAAACTTTTTCTCCGATAAGCCTGTTCTCTTGTGCGTGTCCTCTGAGCATCATTGCATCATTGAGTTTTAATGGTGTTGGCCTTTGTACAGAAATCCTTTTTATTTGTTTATGTTTTGACTGTGGGTGGCAATGGAATGCTCAGCTGAAGTAGAATTTAGGGGCCTTTTCATCATGTTACTTACTTTAAGAATACAACAGGAATAAACACAGAACACAGAATGATAAAAAAAAGCTTTATTTGTGGTGGTGATCTTATTAAACAAACAGGAACAGACTTTTATCTACATATAGGTTCACCAGCATACATAATATAAATATGGAGGTAAATAGGCCATATAGCCACCATGAGAATGATTGGGAGCCTACATTTCATTCACACCCATCAGTAACCTTATCATCACATACAAATGTGAGTTCAGTAATCTGACTCCACTCTGTGCTGTTAATATAATGCATCTTCTATCTAACCCATTAGCTTCTTGAAATCAAACCTAACGAATCAGCTGCAGGAGCTTTCTGGAATCTAAACTAGCAAGCCAAAGGATTATGGTTAGGAATTCCATATGTATGAGCACTGTTTACATGTCTGATGGTCCTCAGGTGGGCTTGGTCATAGCTCAGCCTGCAGAAATTGCAGAGAGAAGGAGTGTAGTAGGGGGGTGGGGGTGTGAACTGAAAACTGATGTGGAATTAGAAGACAGGTGGGATTGGGAACTCTATTGAAGTTACCCAGCTATAGAAACCCTCTTCTTCAGTTTACATATATTTCATGATGGATCCAGCAATTCACCTAATTTAAAGCTTTATTTTTGCAGTAATCCCACTAAAATCACAGACACAGACTTACCAGCAGACATTACAATATAACCATGCAGGTAGCAGAGTAACACAGACATCACATGCATGAATGGGTGTCTACATTTCATACGTCCCCATAAGTAGCTTGATTATCAGTGGTTCATGGATACACCTGTATTCAGCCATGTGTTCCTGCCCAGTGACTACTCACGTTACCCACCTAAAGAAACCCTCTTCTTCTGTCTGCATCAGGTTATTAATCCAACCTACATCACAGAACATATCACAAACATCAACACTGTCAACTGTTACAGCTTTCAGCATAATTAGCGAATATGCCAACATTCATGCTGCTATATTAATGAGATGATGAGACGCTGTGTCATAATTTATTGTAATAAAGACCGAATTTACATAATTACATCAGTTTTCTTAAATGGAGGTTTCAGAGAGAGATAGTTTCTACACCTGTGAAAGAGAGAGAGAAAGAGAGATAGAGAGAGAGAGAAGGAGAGAGAGAGAGACAGAGAGAGGTTTTCCATCAGCCACATGCTTTTTCTTTGTTTTTGAGTTGTTTCATTTTTTCATTTAGTTAAATTGGAGATACAGGAGAGTCCAGGTTATTCTAGTTTGTGTAATTCATCAGTCAATGGTTCTTGAGCAGGATCTAATTTATTTTCCCTGTAGAGGTTTTTAAAAACAATATCATATTTTCAATTTGTATACTTGCTATGAGGTTCACCCTCATATTGAGAGATTTTTCACAGAAATATGAGAGTTTGGAGAGAATGAGGAGAGGTGTTTGTTTATTGTTTCAGATGATGTTTCAGGATTGTTGTTCTTTTTTAGACATGATAAGACTTGGATCTGTGACTGCATGAGCTACTGCACTACTGCTGAGAGGGGAGCAGTAGGCAGTGGTGGACCGTAACGAAGTAGATGTAATTCGTTCCTGTACTTAAGTAACATATAGATGTATCTGTACTTAAGTAGTACATTTCAAAGTGAAAATTCGTACTTTTTACTCCATTACATTTAGTCAAACCACATCGTTCCTTTTTGCCAAAACGAATCAAATAATGAAGGTAATAATGAGGTCAAAGCGAGTGCACAATCACACCAATTAGGGCTCAGCACGCGATTTTCTCTGCTCTGCTCTTTCGGTTTTGTCAGTTTCGTTCGTTCGTTGAGCGCGAGCTACGTTGAATTCGTTACAACGCCGCTGCAGCATTTTTTTTTATATTTGATTTATTTGTAGACATTTCAAAACAAGACTTAAAGGGGCCATATTATGAAAATTCCACTTTTTTAGTGCTTCTACACGTTCATTTGGGTATCTGGCGTGTCTACCAACCCAAAAACGCTGGAAAAAAACCATTGGCGATCTTTGTTATGGTCAGAAACGTCATGATTGAGTCTGCGAATGAGATTCCCGTTTTATTGGCCTGTCACAAGACATTGGGAGGTTCCCTACATGGCCTTGGCCCATCCCCCACACTCATTACATATTTGCCAGAGCGCAAGCCATTATTGCAAAGCTCGGATATTCTTTGAATAGCTAGCTAGCTAGCAGCATGAAGCAAACTAAGTACTCAAGATGCGCTGTGGTGGGCTGGCCAGATCTCTACATCACGTTCCAGCCTCAGAAGACACAAGCGAAATGGATTGAATTCATATTTGAAGGCAATGTCCCTGAATGAACTTCAGGCGAGGGAAATGTAAGTATTTTTAAAAATAATTCTGTTACTTGCCCATTCAGTGTGGTGGTTAACGACGTTAGCATGTTGTAGGGGGACTAATTCAAACAGCGATTTATGAACCGTGTTATTTTAGTGGTGGTTAATTGATACAATCGTAAATGAGTGCTGTGTCTTATCTCCTGAGCAAGCAAGAGTGTCAATATGGGCTAACGAGTTGTAGCTAAAGCCCATAGAAAAGAGCTATACAGCTCGCTAGCTATTAGCACTCTAGCTTGCTCAGGAGAGTTTAGCTGCAGAGAGAAGACACAGCAATTATTCACGATTGTATCAATTGTACATCTAGGTTTCTTTGGCGTCTGTTGTCACGTCCAACAGCACAACATATCACGGGCATTTAGAACTTTGTGTGGGTTGTGGCCGTAAACAGCTCGCTAGCTATTAGATAGCTATTAGATTGCTCAAGGCAGTATCATAGCTAATAATACTAGTTGATAACCAACGGATAATAATGTATCGCTAAAATGTATGATTCCCGTTGTTAAGGTTAGAGAATTCTCGCACCAAAAAGGCATCATTCATAAACGACTTGATAAGCAGCTTAGACTCACCTGCAGTTACCAAAACAGTTTGTCAATGTGGGGCATTTGAGGGTTTTGTGTATAGTACAGCACAAGTTAAAAATACTGTTCACTGTATGATTATTTCATAATGATTCATGAGAAAAATGCCGGGTTGGTAGTATGCCAATGTTATTGTACCTACTTTTCTGTGTTGTGAAACTGATATTAGGTGTAATGGAATACAACATTTCTTCAAATGCTAGAGATGTATTGGCTTTTAGTTCATGTTTCATGCATTGCAGTGCAAGGATAATGGTCAGTGAGATGACATTTTATTTACAGTATGGAGTATTTTCCTTTTATTACATTCAGGAAAAAACATGAATAACATTGCTGCTCTTGTGGTTAAGGAAGAACATCTGAACAGTGTCCTAGGCTACATCATGTGGCCTGTCAGACAGATCCTCCAAAGCACCATCTGGAGCAGAAGAGCAGGACCACCCAGATTCTCCGTCCCAGAAAGCCCCAAAGACCTGCTAACAAAGCTTCTGTACACCAAATACCTGTAACGTCTGAGCAAAGTTTACATTGTATTTAGAGAATAGATGGTGACACACATCTATTGAGTCTTCCTTTGTTAACATTATGGCTACTGATGGCACAAATTGTGATTTTGTAATCAATGTTTTTATTATAATTGGTCTTTTTTGTTTTTATTACCCATGTACTAGCCAGTACATTTAATAACTATGTTTAAAAAGCTCTGTGGCATTCTTTGAAGCAAGTCTATAGAAACAGTTTTGGTATGTAACATGTCAACAGTTGACACATGCAAGATGAGCAGTAAGCAAAGTAAGACAGAGGGAAGATGAATTTATTGTATTTTCTTCCCCAGTTATATTTGTATTGCAGAAATCACTGATGACTCATATGCATAAAAAACAAAACAACTTACTGCTATATTCCCCTTAGACATAAGGCCCATAGTCTGCTCTATAGATGTTGAATGCATTCTGTAGTGAGAACACATTCAATCACACAGCTAAAAGTCCCGGATGAATGCACGTTGGTTGGTTTGGAAGCTGCAGTAGTCTTCTTGTTACCTTGAATATTGAAAGTGTAAGTATCATGGAATATAAAACAAGATGACTGCATAATTACCATGTCATTCACAAATAATTTTACCTGTGGCATCACCCTGCAGCATCCATTCTCAGGCTCTGTAGGCATTTGCTCACACTTGGCACAATTACGCCTGTATAGATAAAGGGTTTTAAAAAGTGACAACATTGCAGGTGAAGTGTATTTGAATGTTGTGTTACAATTACAGACACAAGTTGACAAATACAACGATATAATGAGAAACAATGTTTGAACGCTAATAAACGGAGGTAAACACGTTACGTTATGTTCTACATCTGTGTTAGTGCCATTTTCCACATTGTAATTTAGACTCAGATTAAGATATTATTTTGTTTAGATTCATATTTAGTGATTGCTCATTATAATGATTGCATAATTGTATTTTATAGTTTTGCATTTCAGTTTAATATATGTTTAGTGTACATGCAATGCTTAGAATAACCAGATATGCATGGGACATAAGAGTTGCTTTGGAGTGCGCGTGGTAGTGAGCTACGACGTAGTCTGCTCGACATTGATGGAATGTATAAGAACTGCCATTTATTTCATTGTTCAGTATTCAGTAAGGACGGAGCGAAACACTGTTTTCCCGAAACACTTTCTCTAAACACGCGTAGAGACTCGTTCTTTCCGTCTAGAGTGGTTAAGTGAATGAATATGTTGAAAATTAATTCCTGATAACAAGAAGGGAACTTTAGCCACTACAACCTGCTTGGTCCATTACTGTTGTCAGATAACATTTTACTTTCCAGCTGGAGCTTTACTCGTGTAGCAGGCATAATGGCGTTCCCCGTTACTTGCATTTACATAAACACTTTTCACAAACAGTAACTTACATAAACACACTGTATTTGTGACATACTCGTACATGCACACACTATTATCTAGCATTGCGATGTTCTCGTCACCGACTAGACCGTATGACCTTAGCCAAAGTAAAAAACAAGTGAGTGACAAAGTGTACTTACCATTCAGAAACGTCCTGTTGTACCCTAAATTCTCGAACTTGTTTGGGAGCCTCTTCTTGTTCAGGGTCTGAACAATCTCGTATCCAGTCGCCATATTTTACTAAACTAAACTTGGTAAGAATGAGTAGCTAAAAACTAAAAGGTTAGAATGATTAGCCCAAAACCGTAGAGGAGGGGGGAGGAGGGCGGGGGGAGGGATTAGCTGGCTCATTAGCATAAGCGCTCAAAACAGCTCGCTGACAGAATGGCTGGGTTTGGCAGGGTAAAAAGGATGCCATTAATAATGATCCTTGTGGTATTTTGACCAAAATATGTTACAGACATTTCATTAAGAACCCAAGGAACCATATCAACTTGTGGTAAAATGGGCATACGATGGGTCCTTTAACTCTTTGGTGACGGTCCCTTTAAATTTCGGTCACTCATGACTGGTCACGTATTTTGTTGCATTCTTGTTCTATTTCACTCAATCTTCGTTCCCATGGTACTGAAAATGTTGTTTACAGTTGTCCAATCACAAAAGAGTATTTGATTTGAATACCCAGTCTCAAATACCATTGGTTTAGAGATGTTTTATAGAAAAATATTTTTGACGTCATTTTCAACATGGCGTTTGCAAGCAAAGTCTACACGCTCGATCAAGCGGTTCATCTATGTTTACAAACGGACAATGAAGAGGACAAAGATGCAGATAGTTCCACTGGTGGGATGAGCAGTGGAGAAGAGGAAGAACTTGATCATCTATTAATGAATGATTGTGATAATGATCAAGAATTGAGGTTAGATGCGTCTATGTTCACTCCTAAACGACACGCTGTATCCTTACATTACAATTTCCGATCTTTTGCGCCATCAATATATATCAATATATACATCTTTTTAGTAACACTAAACGTTATAACATTATATTATTATTTGGAATTGGTTATTGGAAGTTATTAGACGTTTTCTTGATAACCTATGTGTTTCCAGTGTTTGACGTTTGACGTGAATGACGTTACATTCATGGATTCGTTCGTGTCATATGTCCCGCATTTAGATCGCGATACACATTATTTTTCATACAATGCTATCACTTCTGTCTCATAGTTATTTTGTTTATCTTGATCAACCAAAATAAATGATTATATATTTCTATACTTGCATTTGTGTTGTTATTTCTCGTATATAACTTTGTAGTTTGCTATTTATTATGATATTTCATCCTAAACATTCTTCTTATATCTATCATGTGGTGGATGATATTCACCTTGATCATTGCATGGCAAATCATAGATCAGTAAAGAGACAAAGTAATTGCAACTTTGTCAAAGATCAATACATAAAACATGAATATTGATATATATCAACATTCATGTTTTATGTTGCTAATTTTCATTGCAGTGTTCAAGGTGAATATCATCCACCACAAGTCAAGTTCAGGGAGTGATTCGGAAAATTATCTTGGGTCACCTCTGCAAAAACGTGGCAGAGGACAACCACATGGCAGAGGACAGCCACGTAGAAAAAGGGCTAGGGGTAGAGGAAGGGGTACCAGCAGAAGTGATAGGGCCAGAGGTAAATGTGTAGCACCTGGTCCTGTTGATGTAAATAAAAGCTACGATGACCGACACTACAAATATTCTGCCTCCCTTTGCTCCACGCCGCCCACCAGGAAACCATTTTCCCAATCATACCCTGCGTGGAATAATGACCACAGCGTTGGACTTTTTCAGGCTCTTCTTCACCGTTGAGATTATGAATGACATATGTACATATACCAACGATTATGGCTGGAATTTGGTGGTAGGCAAGCCCTATTATGGCAATAAGCAAGGAGCCTGGAGCGAGACCAACCCTGCAGAGTTAGGCAAGCTTATCGCTCTTTTAATTTACATGGGTCTAGTAAAGGTGAGCTCATTTCACAGGTATTGGAGTATCAAGTCACTTTATCATGGCCTCTGGGCGCGTCAAATTATGTCAAGGGATAGATTCAAAGCCCTTATGGCATCTATACACATTGTTGACCCTGGACAAGAGAAGGATGGAGACAAATTGCGCAAAGTGGCAGATTTTGTTGCACAATTCAAATCAAAGTGCCAGTCCTTATATCCTTATACCCACACAAAACATCTCGATTGATGAGAGGATGGTGAAATCAAAACATAGATCAGGAATTAGGCAGTACATAAAAAACAAACCGACTAAATTTGGCATCAAGCTTTGGGTTCTTGCTGATAGCTGCAATGGGTACACTTGTGATTTCGATATATATGCTGGCAAAAATGGTGGTCAGGTTATTGGACCAAATGGCCTGGGGTATGATGTTGTAATGAGACTTATCAACCCACTTCTAAATCAAGGGTATCATTTATTTTTTGATAACTTTTATACGTCAGTTTTACTGATAAAAGATTTATTTATACTGGGAACACCTGCCTGTGGTACAACATGTCAGAACAGACGAGGATTTCCCTTGTCTATGAAAAATGGAAAGCAATGGGCACGGAAAAAGGCTAGGGGAAGCATGAGGTGGAAGAGAGATGGTTGCTGTCTTGCTATCCAATGGAAAGATAACAAGGCAGTAACCATCTTATCTTCCATAAATAATGCGAATGATTGCACGATTGTTTCCAGGAAGGAAAGAGTTGGAACTACCTGGTCCACCATTAATGTCAAGCAGCCAAAGGTCATTGAAATATATAATCAACACATGAATGGGGATGACTTGTCGGATCAAAGACTGGCATCCAACAATGTCCTTCGCCGCTGCATGAGGTGGTGGAAAACATTGTTTTTTCATTGCATTGACATTGCTGTCGTAAACAGCTTCATACTGTTCCAACTACACCGTGCTGAAAACCCAGACAATCTCAAAAGACCTACAAATTACACACTCTTAGATTTTAGAGAAGAGCTGGTAAGGGGACTTGCAGGCCTTGAAGAGTTTGGAACTCCCCCAGTACACAGGCCTCCATCTAGAGATCCCAATTGTTTTGAGACCGAACACATGCCTACATTTGGCCCGGAGAGAAAGAACTGCAAAGTCTGTTATCAGACCCTAAAGAAGGAAATTAGAGTATTTTCTTATAGCAGTGCTAAGTGTTGTCAAGTCTACCTTCATTGCACTGCAGAAAAAAATTGTTTTAAAGTTTGGCACAGTAAGGACTACCACAAATAAGTCACTCTTGACTGCCATGTTTGTTTATTGAAGTAACCATATGTTAAATGTGGCATATAAAATTATTGTTGTTCTAATTTGTTGTTCAATGTTGTTCATGTTGTTCAAATGTTCTATAGTGACATGTTTTATATCTATTTAGGCAAATAAATTGTTGTTACAACAAGATACATGAAAATATGTTTTTTTGGGGGAAAAATTGTGTTTTTTCGGAGATTATAGGATGCGTGAAAGGAGATGAAGATTTTGTCAAATTGACTCCAAATTTGGCAGGAAGATTCCTTACAGTATATACTAAAACTTTGCTTTTGCACAATTGCAGTCATTAAAACATGATGGCAACCACAGCAGATTACACCTACATTTTGTGTTTTATTTCAGAAATATCGCTGCATAAATTAGCATAAATAATTTTTTTAATAAAGTGATAATATTTTTTCCATCTATTCTACATTGATTCTACATTCATCACCCTTTAAAATGAATCATAATATATGGTGTTATAGGCAATATTTGCGGAGATATCCAAGATTTACAAAAAGTCACTAAAAATGGTCAATTTTGGGGCAGTCACCAAAGAGTTAAATGTACAATAGTCCTCACAGATAAGTGAGAGGATAACACATCAGACAGCCAAATGGTGAGGATACACATTACAGCCCCCCACCCCTCTCCCCCCTTCCCAAAACAAATATACAACTAAAGCAATTTGAGACACAGACAGAAAAGAAAATTATAAAAGCAAACAAAAAAACACAACACCAACAATAACTGGCTGTTAAACGCTTGCAGTGGCAGATAATATTGTAGAAAATATGCTTATACTCATTCTTACCATCCCACCTTCTCTGACCTTCAACTCTCTCACTCACACACACACACACACACACACATATGCACATCCACTTGCATTAATTGAGCAAAGTAAAGACTATAAATAAGGAGACAAAAACATATACATAACAATAACTTATAATACAAAAAAATATACATACATAATAATAATAAAAATAGTACTGCTGCATGCTGCTAATATGTGCTACCAATAAGCTAGTTAAAACAGGGCACTGGTGCGTTGTTGGGGTGAATCAATCGATGGTGGCGATATCTAGTTGGATAGACTTGAGGTGATCTAAGAAGGGTTCCCAGACCTTACAGAACTTAGAAGAGGTGCCTCGCAAAGAGTACTTAATTTTTTCTAGTGTCATAAAATGAAGGGCATCTCTAAGCCATTGAGAGTGGGAGGGGGGCTGTTTTTTTTTCCAATGTAGCAAGATAACACGCCTCGCTAAAAGTGAGAGAAAGGCCACAAGTTCACAGAAGTAAGATGGTAGTGAGTTCCCAGAAGGTAGGACACCAAACAGGGCAACTAATGGTGAGGGACAGATATTGGTAGAAGTGACAGCTGAAAGAGTGTCAAAGACACCCTTCCAGAACGGCGCAAGTACAGGACAAGCCCAGAACATGTGTGATATGGTACCTTTCCGGTAAGGGTTAATTTTGAGGATTATTTGTCTATAAGCGTGGGAGACGGTATGGTGGGAAAATTGGGAAAACGGTTACGTACAAAATCTCTTATCTGCAAATACCTGAAAAAGTGCCAGACCAGGTATAGATTGCAATGTAAATTGTTGTTTATATTGTGTCCAGATTTTAAGACAGTTCTTCACAACAACACTGTCTGAATGCACATATGATGAAATAGTTGTGGGGAAGCACAGGAGGGACATCAGAGAAGATGAACCACATGAGGCCTCCTCAACCTGTAACCAGGGTGGGGGTTGGTCATTCGTGCAACAGCAGTGTAACAAGGCTCTAATGTTTGTTGCCCAGTAATAGAGTAAGAAGTTGGGGAGGGCTAGACCACCCAACTCCTTAGGTTTTTGTAAAGTGTCTTTTTTAATTCTAGGGGGCTTCTTGTTCCATAAAAATTGGGAGATTGTGTGGTCAAGTGAGTGAAAGAAACATTTAGTAAGGAAAATGGGTATACATTGGAAGAGATATAGAAATTTCGGGAGCACATTCATTTTAACACAGTTTATCCGCCCTGCGAGAGAGAGAGGCAAAAGAGACCACCGCTGAAGTGAGTCAGTCTTGCCAGAAGAGGGGAGAAATTAAATTTATATAAGTCTGAGTATTTTTTGGTTATACAAACACCTAGGTACTTAAAATGTTCAAGAGATGTTTTGAAAGGTAAGTCAGACAATGGATATGCCAAGGCTGCAGCATTGATCGGCATTAGTTCACTTTTTTGGAAATTTAGTTTGTAGCCTGAAATTTGACCAAACTCCTCCAGTAAATTTAAGACAAGAGGGAAAGCTCTGTCTAAGTCAGAGACAAAGAGTAAGAGGTCATCTGCATACAGGGACACTTTATGTTCGACGCCACCCCTCATAATACCTGGTATCTGACTTGACCTTAGGGCCACCGCCAATGGTTCAATGGCAATGGCGAACAAGAGTGGAGAGAGTGGACACCCCTGACGGGTCCCACGCTTGAGGGGGAAGTAGTCAGAATAATCATTGTTTGTACGAACACAAGCTTGGGGGGACGTATACAAAAGCCTAATCCATGATATGAAGGAATTACCAAAGCCAAAACGTTTTAACAAAGAGAACAGATTCTGAGAGAACAGGGCCATTCTACACGGTCAAATGCCTTCTCTGCATCCATGGAGATAACCACCTCAGGGGTGTCGGAGGGTGTCGGTGCATAAACAATATCAAATAAACGTCTAACATTATGAAAAGAATGTCGGTCTTTAACAAACCCTGTTTGGTCAGTACCTACAATAGTTGGTAGTAAAGTCTCCAAACGCCTAGCCAACATTTTGGCCAAGAGTTTGACATCTGCACATAGCAGAGAGATGGGGCGGTAGTTACCACAAAAAAGTGGGTCTTTGTCCTTTTTTAAAAGGAGAGAAATAGTGGCCTGTCTTAACGTGGGGGGAAGATTGCCATTTTGCATAGATTGAACATGTTAAGTAAAATTGGAGCTAATTGATCTGAGAATGTTTTATGAAACTCCGCCGGCAGGCCGTCTGGCCCACAAATTTTACCACTCTGCATCAGCATTAAAGCACTACTGAGTTCACCAATCGAAAAGGGTTCATCCAGTCTAGATGATGTTGCGCTGTCAATTGAGGGAATCTCTAAAGAGTTAAAAAAGCCGTCATCATTTTCCTCATCAGCCACGCATTCAGAAGTGTATAATTTGGCATAGAAGTCTCTGAAATGGTTGTTAATTACCTGTGGGTCAATAGTTGTCCCATCAGTAGAACTGATCTGAGTTATATGTCGTGATGAAGATGCTTGTCGGAGTTGGTGTGCAAGCAGTTTACTAGGTTTATCTCCAAACTCATAATATTTATGACGCGATTTTAACAGTGACTCTGCAGCTTCGTTGGAAACCAGGAGATCAAATTCAGCCTTTTTCATGAGTAATTCTTTTGAAAGATCTGCATTGGGTGAGTCCACACATTTAGACTGAAGTTCTGATATATCTCTAGCAAGTAAGATATTATCTCTCCTCTCAGGTAAGCTTTGCATGCCTCCCAGATGGATGCTGCCGATGTATCTGGGTTAACATTAGTAGAGATAAAAAGATCAATGCGGTTCTTAATAGTCAAAACAAAGTTTGGGTCAGAAAGCAATAAAGAATTAAAGCGCCAGGGGGAGCGTTTCACAGATCTACCAGGAAGAGAGATTGTAGGAACATGAACTGACAGATGGTAGGAGTTTGCTATCAATGAGAAAGTAATCAATACGGGAGAATGTGCCATGGACAGGAGAAAAGAAAGAAAACTGTTTGGTACTAGGGTTGAGAAAGCGCCATGCATCTGCAACTGCATATTGCTCCATAAACATCTGAATTACTTTTGATGATTTAGATAAACCAGAGGGCTTATTGGATGATCGATCAAGTGAAGGGTCAAGACAGCAATTGAAATCACCAGCAAGAATGAGTTGGTGGGAGTTCAAGTCAGAGAGAGAGAGAAAAAAACGTTTTTGAAAAAATTATCATTGTCCCAGTTTGGGCCATACACATTTGCCAAAATCAGGTTATGACCTCCTATTTTGCCTGTGATGATGACATAGCGCCCATTTGTGTCAGACACTACTTTGGTCACGGAGAATGGCACTGATTTGTGAATAAGAATTGCAACCCCCCTGGCTTTACTTGAAAAAGAGGAGTGAAAGAGTTGGCCCACCCACCCCCCTCCGGAGTTTAAGGTGATCTGAAGGCAGAAGGTGAGTTTCTTGTAAAAAGGCTATTTTAGTGTTTAAATGTGTAAGATGGTTAAACACTTTGTTGCGTTTGACAGGGGAGTTCATACCCTTAACATTCCAACTAACAAATCTTAAAGCTCCACCCGGTGTACGCAGGGTATTTGTGTTCGCCATCATATGATAGGGTATTTTTGGGGGTGTGTACGAATGACACTCATTAATTCGTTCACCAGAAACAACGCCTGTTCCCATCCCAGCACCAGAGATGAGAGGTAAAACACTTGACTTAATTGAGCACATAAGCAGAATGCACGCAGGATAAAAGAAAATACACATAATGTCACGATCTGAGCCAGATCCATGTTTTCTATGTCATGTGCCCCATGTCTTGTGTGTGTGCGCGCGCTCTCTCTCTCTCTCCCCGCTTCAGGTTTGCCATGCTTAACTCACTGACTCTTCCAGGTGCCTGGTCGAACACACCTGTGGCTAATTGGACCTCATCTCTTCCCTGTGCCTGGCCTAACACTCCTGTTGCTAATGAAGCCTCGTTTCTTCCCTGTGCCTGGTCACACACCTGTGTCTAATTGGACCTCATCAGTGCCACGCAGCAACATGGAACACTCTGATTCTCTGATCAGCATATTTTCCACACTTTCTAACGTCAACGCGCTGCTCCCACAGTAATGGAAGAAAATATATATAAAAAAAATAACTCATGTTTCTGATTGTGCTAATGTAACAAATAAAACAGAAAACAGTTGCAACAGGTATAAACAGGCTTAGATTAAGCAATTGCGTGCAAGCCAAGCACAAACCTCGTCAGAAACCCAAACCAACGAACCTAGCATAAAACAGTATAACGGCTGCATAGAAGGCTACGCAAGTGCACAATCACACCAATCAGGGCTCAGCGCGCGATTTGCTCTGCTCTGCTCGTTCGGTTTTGTCGTTTATTCGTTGAGCGCAAGCTATGTTGAATTCGTTACAACGCTGCTGCAGCATTTTGAGGATGTTTTATGCTCATGCTTACTTAACGCTACATAAATGATGGAAATGATGGAAGAAACGGCTGACACTTACTTGCCTGAACACCCTTGGCCTTATTTGGGCGAACTTTTTGAATTGTAAGAAAGGAAGAAGGACTAATTTTATTTTGAGTGTCTTCTCTGCCTCCTTTTAATACTTAAGTATATATGAAGGCAAATACTTTTATACTTCTACTTAAGTGGAAATTCAAAGTGCATACTTCCACTTTTACTGGAGTAATATTTTACACAAGGTATCTATACTTTCACTTAAGTACGTAGTTAGTGTACTTCGTCCACCACTGGCAGTAGGTGAATCTACCCAGAGAGTCACCTGTCCTTCCACCATAAGGAATGAACAGACCCAGGCTTTTACAGAGCTGCAGTAAGGGTTTGATATTTCTGTTTACAATACTGTCATTGCTCTCAAGTGGTCATTCAAGATGTTTGCTTTGATTTATCTTTAATTCTTACTTTAAGATTACAACAGGCGTAAACCCTATTCATGTGAACAATAATGATCAAGGAATGATCATCTTTCTTCTCTTTATATTTTTCTAAACCCAGAGCAAATGTCCTGTTTCTGAAAAGTAGGTCTCCCTGATGTAGTTATTACATTCGGTCAGGAAAAGACACTCATCATCCACCCCATTAATACAGTGAGTGCAGAGCCTGTTTTCTCGAGGTAGTCATGTTTTTTTGTGTCTACCCTTTTCAATGACAATACTGTATTCCCTCCCGCCCTCCCCATGTCCTCTTTCTTTCTTTCTTCCCCGTCTCTGACACTCAACACATCTTTGAGCTGTAGATAATCTCCACATGAGGTGCTGTTTAGGCCATCAATCTCGGGTGCTCGCACAAACACTACTTTTTTTTGTACAAGCGCTAACTGCTGCTTGTCAATTACATGTTGTACACACCCAAACACAAATCCCCCCCACCCCACACATTTTTGTACTCAATTTTTATTTCAATCTCTACCACATCACACGTTTCAAATATGAAGAAATAATACTTCATTATGTACTTCACATTTAGTTTAAAACTCATAAAATCCAAAATATTACAGTAAGTGATACTCCATCATGTGTTAGCAGGGCAGCATTTCATACGTCCCCATCAGTAGCTTGATCATCAGTGATTCATGGATACATCTATATATAATATGGCAGCACATCATATGAATGGATCCTCTGGTACTTCTTGAGATGAGACGTTCGGCTAAAGACCTTTCCACACTAAGAACACTGATGTGTTTTTTCAGTCTTTGCATATATCAAGTATTTTTGTAAGGTTTTTGTCCGATAAGCCTGTTCTCCTGCTTGCGTCCTCTGATGAACATTGCGCTTTTTTGTGTACTGCATGGATGAGGCCTTTAGGATGTATTTTCTGATTTACCTTGAGACTAGATATTCTATTAAATGCCTTTCCACACTGAAGACACTGATAAGGCTGATAGGTGAAAATTCACCCTAGTTACCTCAGGACTCCGGAGCTGCATATAAGTATATTTATTAGACAAACAACAATTGCAATCGGGCTCACTCCCAGCACAAGGCTGAAAGTGAAGCCATGATAAACACATCGCACAAGGTTTATATAGACAGAAGTTTAGCGTTCAGCAGAGATAACCACGTGGTGGATTTCTGACGTCCGAGGCACGGATGGAAGTTTTGCACAAGGTCGGAAGAAGCACAGTTCGACCCTTCTTATCACTTCTGGTCTAAACATGCTCTTGTACATATGCAGACTAAGTAGCACCTAATATTCTAAGTTACACACACTGTTACTATACCATCAACTTAAAGAAATGGCAAACATAACATAAACGAGCCAAGAGAAATGGTGACGGTGAAATTTGATATATTTATCAACTTAAGAATTAAAGGAAAAACATGGTGGCGGTGAAAATAAGGAATAACAAAACAGAAAACAAACCCTCACACAGTCTGCTTAGAAATCAAAAAGGGGAAACTAAACTCCCGTTCAAACAAAAAGGACAAAGGAGTGTGGTGAGTCTTCCGAGAATCTTC
This sequence comes from Clupea harengus, assembly GCF_900700415.2. Lineage (NCBI taxonomy): Eukaryota > Metazoa > Chordata > Actinopteri > Clupeiformes > Clupeidae > Clupea > Clupea harengus. Next base: position 28,980,649 of record NC_045164.1, read on the forward strand.
CTACTCTGAACTTAAACTAAACTTAAAGCGTGCCAAACCCACCACCATACACCACCAGTTCTACAATAGACATAAAGCACTAACCCCAACCGGGTAGATTGCGTTCAAAACGAACGCTGACAACAAACAAGGATGACAAACAAAGATAACGCAGGCGCTAGCAGAGCGCCGAGCAGCAGGCCCAACGCAGTTTCGACTTCGAACAGAAGTGGAGAAGGGGTGTGGCTGGAACGACAGGGTGAGAGCCAGCGAGCCAGAGAGAGCGATGGAATGAACTGGGCGACTTTTATAGGCGAAGGACAACCCACAAACACAGCCCAATTAGACGCCAGGTCACCTGTAGAGGGGGACAGAGAGAGCGGTAGGGAGAACAAACGCACAATACGGCTCCCCACGTAACACACACGCAGAAACACAGAAAAGCCATGTTCCTGCTTACATAAGTACATGATTCATATAAGGAATATATTAATACAAGGCACTTGAGTCATATATTCTTAAGTAATTAACAATGTTTGGAAATTATCTCTATCAGAGGCTTTCCCCCTTCATCCGTGATCTGATGGGTGGTTAGATGTGAGCTACTCTAGTATGTACTTTCTGATGTGTCTTGAGATTGCCTTTGGTAGTAAAGCACTTTAAACACTGAGAACACTGATGTAGCTTTTCCCCAGTGTGGATTCTCTGGTGTGTCTTGAGACTACACATGTGACTAAAGGCCTTTCCACACTGAGAACAATGATATGGCTTTCCTCCACTACGGACCCTCTGGTGTGTCTTGAGAGTTGACATTGACCTAAAAGCCATTCCACACAGAGAACATTGATGGGGCTTTTCTCCACTATGGACCCTCTGGTGTGTCTTGAGATGACCCATTTGACTAAAAGCCTTTCCACACTGAGAACACTGATGGGGCTTTTCTCCTGTGTGTGTTCGTTGATGAATTGCAAGAGCGGACGGTGCAGCAAAGGTTTTGAAACATTGGGGACATTCATGTTGTTTCTTCCTTGCGTTCGATTGCTGCTGTATGATGACTATCTTACTTCTTTTCCCAGTGTGGATTCTCTGGTGTGTCTTGAGACTACACAAGTGACTAAAGGCCTTTCCACACTGAGAACACTGATATGGCTTTTCCCCAGTATGGATCCTCTGGTGTGTCTTGAGATCACCCATCTGATTAAAGGCCTTTCCACACTGAGAACACTGATGGGGCTTTTCTCCTGTGTGTGTTCGTTGATGAATTGCAAGAGCGGACGGTGTAGCAAAGGTTTTGAAACATTGGGGACATTCATGTTGTTTCTTCCTTGCGTTCGATTGCTGCTGTATGATGACTATCTTACTTCTTTTCCCAGTGTGGATTCTCTGGTGTGTCTTGAGACTACACAAGTGACTAAAGGCCTTTCCACACTGAGAACACTGATATGGCTTTTCCCCAGTATGGATCCTCTGGTGTTTCTTGAGATCACCCATCTGACTAAAGGCCTTTCCACACTGAGAACATTGATGGGGCTTTTCTCCAGTATGGATCCTCTGATGTGTCTTGAGATGAGACATGCGCCTAAAAGTCTTTCCACACTGAGAACAATGATGGGGCTTTTCTCCTGTGTGTGTTCGTTGATGAATTGCAAGAGCGGAAGGTGCAGCAAAGGTTTTGAAACATTGGGGACATTCATGTTGTTTCTTCCTTGTGTTCGACTGCTGATGTCTGATGATTTTCTTTCTTCTTTTCGATTGCTGCTGTATGATGACTATCTTACTTCTATCCCCTATCTTTCTTCTTTTCCTTTTGCTTGAATGGATCCTTTGAACGTCTCCTATAACATTAGAAAATATTTTTAAAATAATATCCTCTTTCTCCTATTTGTAATATTAGCACAAGAACACTGAAAACAATGTATTTTTGATTGACTGGCTATTTGCTAGAATAGTATATCACTTGAAAGTCCCTTATGCTGGAAGTGAACACCCAGAGACTGCAATGTAAATGTAGGCAGAGATTCAGGCATATGAGTTAGAGATCTGGAGACAAAATGAGGGCATTTAAAATGTCTTAAATGTTAAAGCCTGCAAATTATATCCCATCATTAAGGTATTCCCATGGTATATCTATTCTCTCAATAGGTCTCACATTTCATTGAGTAAAGCAGAAAATAAAGCCAGGGGGTTTTAACTTTTGTTGCATGCTTTTTAAATCCATTTTATTGATTGGTTAGTCCCACAGAGCTTGTCAAATCAAGCTACGCGAGTTACGTGACTTTGAGGTTAGAAAAACAAACATGGCGTCCGCAAGTAAGCGACACCTCAGTGAGCAACAGCGATTTTCAGGACAGGCAGAGGCAGCATTTCTAATGAATGATGAGTGACCAAGAAAGCAATGTACACAGTGGTATTGGATGGATTTCTAGTGGAGAAAAGTTTGAATTTCACCAAGGATTGGAAGGAGAAAGCGCCAGAGAAAAGTACTCTCCGACTCCGTTACTATCACAAGGTATGTTTCATCGTAAATACACCCAACAAGTAGTCACTGCAATGCATGCTTTCCACATTTGTTTCTCGGAGTAAATAATAAACTTTATCAAACCTTTGTATTTAGTTTTGTATTCGGCTATCAACTTGACTAGATTTGTAGATTTATAAGACATATGAGGGCGAACATTCACATGTGTTTCGTTTACCGCAAAGCTGTAGTACGCACCTTGTACTAATAGCAAGCAACATGTTACTGGGTTTTCATTTTGGCGTTTGAAAGGCATAAGCAAGCAGGGACTTACAAGAAATTTTGAAGAAAAGATGAAGGAGTATTTATTTTTCTTTCAAGATCATTTTCTAACCTAATTCATGAACAATTTTGACAGTAACTTATGGTTTTAGTGTAGTTAGTTAGTGTAGTTCTGTCAATATTTCGTTGTTGATTTGAGACTTCAAGGTTTTGTGTACTTGTAATTTCACGCCTGTACAATAATATATATATATATATATGTGTATGTATATATATATATATATATATATATGAGTGTAAAAGAAGAATCGAAAATGAACTGTTCCTTTTTCTGATCAATTGATTTTCAGCTTAGGTAATGGCAATATTAGCCACGAGGAGAGCAGCGGTGAGGGTGCTCCTGAAAATCTGGCAGCCAACCCAAGACCAGCGAGAGGGAGAGGGGCAAGAGGCTGACAAGCCAGGAGAGTTGGACCTTTTTATATATTGACGAATTCCAGATCTGGGCTTACTCTTCACCATTCGCTCATCAACGGACACATACTCTTGTAGGAAATCATCAAATTCTTCTTCTTTTATCTCCTCCTTCACTGACATTAGCAGCTGTGATGGTTCAGTACATCCTGACATGTTGGACTTCACTTCTGTTTTGCAAAATAAATCCATTCAAACTATCATTCAATGCAAGGATAATATAGTGAACATGTGCAAACAAAAAACTAGAGTATAGTTGTACTGCTGGTGAATTACACATACAGTAAACTTCCAGACCATCCCAGTGGCCAGCCTTAACAACGTGAGTTCAGTAATCTCTCTGAGGAGTTACTAAAATACTTGTTTCATACTGTATGGTTGTGTGTGTGTGTGTGTGT
>NC_045164.1:28991739-29023815 GCF_900700415.2 Clupea harengus
AACTTACACAATAAACAATAAACATTAACTACTTTTACAAACATAGGAAAAACAATATATAAAATATATTTAAGCAATAAGGTACGAAAGGCAGTACTGTATCATCAATAATGTACTGTTCAAGGGTGTTGTTAGGCAAAGCCTTGCACAGTACATTATTGACGATACAGTACTGCCCCGAGTACCTTTTATAATACGGTTGCCAGCAACATTATAAATAGTAACTAAATAGTAAGCTGCCTTTCAGCACAAAATAGTTGTAACCACCTAACGTTGTGTATCACATTTCAGTGTGTGTGTGTCCTGTGTCACCTCCATATATGCACGTGTGTGTTCCAGTGTGTCGTGTGTGCCATTAAAATAGTCCCCGAATGTGTGGCTGTTGCTATGAGACAAACAGCATTGGGAACATCACGTTTGTTAGCCTAGCACCAAAAGTTTGTGGATGATTAGCTAGGAGATCGACATTAATTTGTGGATCGTCTGAAAACATCCCAGGTCTCCTTGCTAGATCTGGCACCATCTCATTCATTCACATTGCTCATTTTATAAAAGTTGCCATTGAAATCAAAAAAATTACAATGGGACACTTTCAATAAAATTATATTTATTTTAAACATTAGGCCTAAACATTCTAAATCAAATCATAAATGCTTCGTAGGCACTGGGCATAACAACTTTAGGTTAATAAACGTAACCTAAATAGCCTACGCTTAATTACCTAAAGTTACGAGTGACTTGGGACTCGATAGACTAACATTAGGCTGTTGTTAACGTTTGTTTATTTGTTTATCTCTATTAATTGCGCATCCGTGGAAAACGTTTCTCATGTCCCCTTCGTCTCTGATGATATCGCTTCCGACCACTGTTGCTCTCTTTGCCGGTGGATCGGTGTTGGAAGTGCCTTATCCAACCAGCTTGAAATGACAACCGTCGTGCAAAATCTACCGTTATTTTGAGTGCGCACTGATGTGGAATGCTCAGGTAAATGTTAACAGCTGTACAGTACATTATGGCTCAATACAGTACATCCCGTGACTCACTTTCAACCAATCAGAATGCTTGATTTCATCTACCCGTATTATAAAAAAACATTACAGCATATGTTAAAAGTGAAAAACGAAAGAGCTGTGCAGTCTGTGCAAAAAAGAGTAAGCCTATGTGCAATGTGTAATGTGTAATGATAATATAATAGTCCAGGAATAATGTGTGTTAATAATGTGTGCTAATGTAACACAATTATTCTGTGTATTCCAAGTGATAGGTCTCAAACTGCTGTGGTGGAGGGAGAGAAGGAGAGATTATTACTGCTCATAGCATAGGAGATTATTACTGCTCATAGTGTAGGAAATTATTACTGCTCATAGCATAGGAGAGATTATTACTGCTCATAGTGTAAGAGATTATTACTGCTCATAGTGTAAGAGATTATTACTGCTCATAGCATAGGAGATTATTACTGCTCATAGTGTAAGAGATTATTACTGCTCATAGCATAGGAGATTATTACTGCTCATAGTGTAAGAGATTATTACTGCTCATAGTGTAGGAGATTATTACTGCTCATAGTGTAAGAGAGATTATTACTGCTCATAGCATAGGAGAGAATATCACGGCTCATAGCATAGGAGAGATTATTACTGTTTAATGATTCAATAATAACATACAAGTTACAAGCTCAGATATGCGGAAACAGAACACATAACCTAACATAATGTGTGTCTGGGGGGACGACTCAAGGTGTATGACAGGAAACAGAACACATAACCTAACATAATGTGTGTCTGGGGGGACGACTCAAGGTGTATGACAGGAAACAGAACACATAACCTAACATAATGTGTGTCTGGGGGGACGACTCAAGGTGTATGACAGGAAACAGAACAGCAGGGGTAGTTGATCCTTAGAGTAAAAATGCCAGACAAGAAGCCTGAAACCACAACAACAACAAAAATACTTTGTTACATTCCACCACTGTATATAAGGGAGAGTTATCTCTATTGTAAAAAGGGGTAGTTAGTATAAAGGCCAGACAAGAAGCCTGAAACCACAACAAGCATTTGAATGCTTATGAATGTGGCGCCTGAAATGTGTGGAGGCTTTTGGTGCCAGTGTGCGCTTAAGGTTTCTTTAAGGAGAATGTGAAAACAAACGGTGCTTTTTGACTGCAGGAGCATTTAGGTGGCAACAGGAACGATGCCCTAATCATGACCACAAGAATCAGTATTCAGAAGAACAAAACGCATACATATAGGGAATGGGATACAAAAGAAAACAATGTTTTCTCTTTTATCACGCATGCCATTTTAATATCTATACCTCCCCAACCTACTAATGTCATTCTACCTTCAAAAAACTAAACAAAAGACAAGTCCCAGGCAAACATAACCCCTGATCGTTCCAATTGCACCTGGTTGGGGCATAAAAACATTGTGTGTCACCAGTCTTTGACATGTATTGTTATGATAAAGAAAATGTGCCGTTGCTTTTCTTTTAAAAACAGTTAACTTGTTGAGCAGTTCATAATATCAAACTCTGCACCAGCGCAAGATTGGAGGGGTTGGCAGGGGCATTTCACGGTAGGAATGCAGACACCGACGCTGCCTTTGTGCTCTTGACAAAAAAGATCATTGCTATACAAGGGAGAGTTATCTCTATTGTCAGATCATATTTCCAGATGTCGTTTATTGCTGTAACTTTCCAATGGCATTTTAGGCCATCATATCATAATAATCTATTATTGTCCCGAACGGCTTTAATTAAACAAGGTCCTACTCTCTTCACGTAATGTTACACACTAATACAAACTAGCCCTGCTTGCAATTCCAGACCTATCCCACTCTACGAGGCAACGGTCTGTTAGCTTAAGAAAATAGATAGTTTTTTTTTTGCTTAGTTATTTTATGCAGAAAATTCGGAAACTTCTCCCACTTCAAAGGCAGCAACATGTAGACGACTCGACACGAACTTTGTTTGCTAGAATGCAAGGATGCAAGTTGAATCTAGGATGTCTAGACGTTCACTTCCATTACAGGGTCCTCCTGAGCAGAGATTTTGCTAACCACCATGCATCGTCAAGTTTATCACAGCTAAACGCATATGAGCATGATCTAAAATTTGACACACACAGGCCAAAACATGGCATATACGTTTGTTATCATAACTTGACTTACCTAATGTGTAAAGTGTGTTCCACAGAAACGTATGTGTGTCTTGGGCGAGTCGGGGTCATAGCCTCATGATGTTCGCTTTCAGACCTTCTACAGATGTCTTTTGTTCCTTTCGGGATATAGCTATTTTAGTATTCGTTACGGGTAATCCACCCTAAAACGCTATAATTCGAACCATTTCTACTACATCTGTGCGTTTCGTTGCCGAGCTAACAACGTGTTGTCTGTGAGGAAGCTACGACTGTAGAGTGGCTTTCTGCTTGCAGCGATAAGCACCAATAACCTCAGGAAGTAAAACGACGTCGGAGTCGGTGTACCAAACTAAAAGTCCTGACACGTAAAACAGCGCTACAGTGCTGAATTATAAGCGCCCTACTGTATGCGCTTCGTAAACTGATCTTGACGTATACATAGTGAGCCGTTTGCAGCATGAGAAAAATATAAACTTTCCGAAACACAAAAATGATTACTCCTGTACAGCCTGAGCTCACGTCGTCGGCTACTGCATCCCATGATGCAACGTGATAATTTCGAACTTTAAAAACAACAACCAAAAACGGCAGGCAACTGCAGTGATTTACTAGCAACTCTAGCTGCAGTTTTCAGGCAGTTCTGGGATTGTTTATGGCACGGGGGTGGCATAATCATGACCCTGTACAAAGCTGTACAGAAAACGGAATTCATGGTAGCCATTCCCAAACTTAGGAACGATGTGGCCCGATTGGAAATCTGAAAATCCCCTGTGACCTGCCCAAACTTTTCATCACAACCCTGAGAAGACAAAGAAGGGCATAATAATAATAATGATAATGATAATGATAATGATAATGATAATAATAATAATAATAATAATAATAATAAACAAAAACATTTGATTTATATAGAAGATCAAAGTCAAAGTCAAAGTCAAAGTAGCTTTATTGTCAATTTCTTTGCATGTCAGACATACAAAGGAATCGATAAAAACGTTTCCCACTCTCCCACGGTGAAACATATAAAGTGCACAGGCACAACAACAGATAAGACAAGACATTTAGATACATATAGATATACATATAAAAAAAACATACAGATACACGTACAGCAGCATAAGTTTTCTTTAAAGTGAGGTTATGGTAGTGCAAAAAAGGCAATTTAGTAATGGCAGCAAAAAAGACATCCTGTAAGATGTATTTGTTACATTCCCAGTGCAGGTATAACAGTAAGTGGTTATGGTAAACGTAAGTGATAAAAGATGTTGTGATTTACAGAATGCTTGTACATATGTTTGTGTGGCAGGATGAATGTCTCTGCCACCTGCTTAGTTACTAGTTACAGAGGATAGGAGAGGAGAAAGAAAAAGAGGAGAGGAAGAGAGGAGGGGATGAAAGGAGAGGAATAGAGGGAGAGAAGAGAGGAGAGGAAGGGTAGGCGGTTGCTGTCATGGTGATCTCTGACTTGCTGTAGTGTGGATGGGTAGAGGCGGTTGCGGTCATGGTGATCTCTGTCTCGCTGTAGTGCAGATGAGGCGGTTGCTGTCATGGTGATTTCTGTCTCGCTGTAGTGATGTTCTCTGCCCCACTCTAAATACGGTTATGGTGTACTAAGCTCTAAGATCTCTGCATCAGAACTGGTTCTTCTCAGCAGCTTCTGGTCCTGTTCCTTTAGCCTCTCCTGGGCCAATGTGATGATTTAGAAAATCTGCACATATAATGACACAGCATTTTAAAACACGTAATGACACAGCATTTTAAAACGCGGGGGGATTTCAGGGAATATGTAGTAAATTTTTATTTTAGACGTTTAATATTATTAACACTTCTTAATTCAGAAAATAAGACTTAATATAAGAAAGAAGTACTTTAGATTTGTAATTAATTTAGGAATGAACAAAGGTATTTTTGTATTCCTATGCAGCACGGTGGCTCAGTGTTAGCACTGTCGCCTCACAGCATGAAGGCCCTGGGTTCGAATCCCGGTCCTTTCTGTGTGAAGTTTACGTGTTCTCCCCGTACCTGCGTGGGTTTCCTCCGGGTACTCCGGTCCCCCCCCCCCCCCTCATCATAAACACATGCATCGTATGAATGTTGGTGGTGGTCGGAGGGACCGTAGGTGCTGATTGGTAGCCACGCTTCTGTCAGTCTGCAGATGTAGCTTACCACCACAGTATGACTGTGTCTGAATGATTACTGTAAAGCGACTTGGAGAAGCGCTATAAATGATGATTGATAACCATCTTCAGCTTTGTCACTGCGGCAACATTTTTAATTGTTTTAAAAAGGATTAAATGCAAAGATACACTGACTCACATGAAGACATATTTTATAATGTAAAATGTTTTCCTAAAAATCAAATGTTTCAATTAAAACAGGTAAATTCTGATTTAAAATCAGAATAATGTACATAGTACAAGTGTTGGAATGGGTAGTCAGGGTAGGGTAGAAAGAATTTGTATTTTGGTTCAATAATATAAAATATTAAAGTATATAAAATTAAAAGATAAAAGCTTAAAAGACAGATGCAAACAAAACATAGTAGTAGACAACACAACCATATGATAATCAAAACATGATCAAATGTAGTACAGTTACTTCAAAGTACAAAATGCAATAACAATAGAGAATATATAACTAGAATGCTTATTTTAGACCTCCTGTGTTTAGAATTATTAACACTGGGCTGTGGCATGGCCCAAAAACCGGGACCCCAGGTACCTCGACTGTACCTGCTCGCCTTCCCAGAAACGTACATGCAAGTCCAACTGCTTGGATTTGATTGTTTGGTTTAGACTTTCGTCGAACATCAGCACGAACAGGCCCTTATTCACTTTTGAGAAGAGGTCTCTCTTAATGAAATCTGCTAATCTAAATCTCGTAATGTAAGACGTCTTGTCCTTTCCCAACTTTGAGCTGAAGACAATCTTCATATGATTGTTACACCAGGTTTTTATTGCTCTTAGCTTGACTGTTCTCTCCCTTGTATGTCGCTTTGGACAAAAGCGTCTGCTAAATGACTAAATGTAAATGAGGTGCCGTTTAGGCCACAAGAACATATCAGAAAATACCACAAGAACATTTAAAATTCATATTAGTAATAAAAGCTTTATTCTTGGCAGGACTCCAGCAAAAAAAATAAGACCAAATGAAAAAGTTTTACAATACAAATCATCCTCGTCATGAAGCTATTTGCAGTGCTCTGTCTGATCTGGTCATTGGCCATCAGGGTCTTTGCAGTGCCTGCCTCCAGTGCTCCTCTGCAGTGCATTTTCATACTATGTCCGCATTGCACACAAATGTCTGACACACTTTTGTCCAATTTGATTTGCATTTTGCAACATTCCTGCCACCCTCTGGTTAATACTCAGGTGCACACCATACATGAATTATCTCTCAATATGTGGCAGTAGTGTAGACACACTTGAGGTTACATTTAGTCATTTAGCAGACGCTTTTGTCCAAAGCGACGTGCAAGGGAGGTTAGGTGTTCACCTATTTCATCAAAGAGGAATGATTAGTTTCCTTCTCTTTTCATTTTTGTAAACCCAGAGCAAATGTCTTCTGTTCTTGAGAAGTAGGTTTCCCTGATGTTGTTGAAAAGAAACTCCTCCTTCACTTCCCCATTACTACAGTGAGTACAGAGTCTGCTTTTCTCGAGGTAGCCATGTTTGTCTGTGTCTACCCGTTTCAATGGCAATGCTGTGTTCCCTACCCCCTTAACTTAATCCATACATGTGATGTCCTTTTCTGTTCAGGATAAATATGACTTGCACGCTTTTCTGTCAACAAAACAACAGTTCCCTCTGACTCTCTTCCAAATTTGACATGAGAATGTTTAACAGAAGAAATACACAGTTCCCTATAATGAAGAATGGAGAGACATTTAGTTCCCCCTCCCCATCTCTGACACCAACACAGCTATGAGCTGTCGATGAGCCCAGAGCCTTCCGATGAGGTGACGTTTAGGCCGTGAGTCTAGGCAGCTCGCACAAACACTACTTTTTTTTGTACAAGCGCTAACTGCTGCTTGTCGATTATATAATGTACACCCACACAGACACAAATCCCCACAAACAAACAAAACTCAAGTTTTTGTTTTATTCAATTCATGTACTCTAAAAATGTATGTTTCAATCTCTAACCAAACACACGTTTCAAATAGGATCAAATAATACTTCATCTTGTACATCAAATGTTATTAAAAACTCAGCTAATCAAAAACAATTTCAGTTAGAGATACTCCATCATGTATTAGCAGGACAGCACATCATTTGAATGGATCCTCTGGTGTCTCCTGAGAGCAGAGATTATATTAAAGGTCTTTCCACACTGAGAACAGTGATGGGGCTTTTCCCCAGTATGGATCCTCTGATGTGTCTTGAGATTAGATGAGTTATTAAAGGTCTTTCCACATTGAGAACACTGATGCGGCTTTTCTTCAGTATGTGAAATCTGATGTCTGGTAAGGTTGGAGCTATTCCTGAAATACTTCCCACATGAAGTGCACTGATATGGCTTTCCCCCAGTATAGATCCTCTGGTGTGTCTTGAGAGAAGACATTTGACTAAATCCCTTCCCACATGTACTGCACTGATGGGGCTTTTCTCCTGTGTGTATTCTTTGATGAATTGCAAGATCGGAACATCTAGCAAATGTTTTGAAACACTGGGAGCATTCATGTTTATGACGGCTCTCTTTGTTAGATTGGATCCTTTGAACGTCTCCTGTAATATAATACAAACAAACAATCAACAACATCTCTCTCCTCTGTAATTTTTACAATACCATCAAACATGTATCTTTTGACATATTTATACCATATATATAAAAACTTCTCTAAAAAATGAGACAGTGTGTCCAAACTTTTGACTGGTACTGTTTATATTGGCCATTTGCTAAAATTGCACATCAATTAGAAGCGACTTAGTATAAAAGTCTCCCAGAATAACAGTTAGAGAAAAAATGATGGCAGACACTTTCTGTCTTTTAAATGTAACAGTCTGCAAACATTATCCCATGACTAAAATATACCCACAGTATTTCAGTTAATTGAATAGGTCTCACATTGTGAGGCAGGAGTTAACCATTCTCTAAAATTCAAGTAGTGTTAATATACACAACCCTCTACAATAAGCAAGCAACTTACTTGTAGGTGAAGAGTCGAAGTCACCATATTCTCTTCTTCTTCATCTTTGATTTCTGTAATTCATCAATCAATGGTTCTTGAGCAGGGTCTAATTTATTTTTGCAGTAGAGGTTTTTAAATACAGAAATATGTAGGTTATATTTTCAGTTTTCTTTTCACTGCAGTAACTGCCACTTCTGTTTGCTTTGATGTATCTGTATGTCATTATTGTATGTATTCCCATTTGAATTATCTATGTGTCATAAATGAATGTATTCACATTTGAATCAATATAGTCTGATTCTCTCTCAGTTCCCTGCCGTTCATGTCTCCCATAACCCGGACTGCGTCTGTCTGTCTGCCTTTCTTCCTATCTGTCTGTCTGCCCATCTGTCTGTCTGTTTGACCATCAGTCTGTCTGTCTGCCCATCTGTCTGTCTGTTTGACCATCAGTCTGTCTGTCTGTCCATCTGTCTGTCTGCCCATCTGTCTGTCTGTCTGTCTGTCTGCCCATCCGCCCATCAGTCTGTCTGTCTGTCTGTCTGTCTATCTGTCTGTCTGTCTCCCTCTACAGCAGAGGTCGCCAACCCGTCGATCGCGATCGACGTGTCGATCTCGAAGACCTTCCCTGTCGATCTCCAAAATTAAAAAAATTTTAAATACAGAAAAAAAAAATTATAATTTGAACATTTTCTGAAGTGTCTTCTGAAATGTTTTCTTACGGACTTCGGAAGACCAAAGTCAGAAAAGATCTCTGCCTGATTCATGAACGCCAGCTATTTAAATCCGAAGATGTCCGTAGAGTTGATGTGAACGTAATCACCAACGATTTCTCACAAATGTAGCCCTTCCCACTAAATGCCCCTTCTAAAGCAGCTTGCACACTGCCCCGACAAACGCCAACATTCTCCAACAACCGCCAACAAACACCAACAGTTGGGTCAGCGTGCAGCAGTGGTCATTGTGGGGTAAATCAGTTGGGTCAGCGTGCAGCAGTGGTCATTGTGGGGTAAATCAGTTGGGTCAGCGTGCGGCAGTGGTCATTGTGGGGTAAATCAGTTGGGTCAGCGTGCAGCAGTGGTCATTGTGGGGTAAATCAGTTGGGTCAGCGTGCAGCAGTGGTCATTGTGGGGTAAATCAGTTGGGTCAGCGTGCAGCAGTGGTCATTGTGGGGTAAATCAGTTGGGTCAGCGTGCAGCAGTGGTCATTGTGGGGTAAATCAGTTGGGTCAGCGTGCAGCAGTGGTCATTGTGGGATAAATCAGTTGGGTCAGCGTGCAGCAGTGGTCATTGTGGGGTAAATCAGTTGGGTCAGCGTGCGGCAGTGGGCATTGTGGGGTAAATTGGGTAAAGTTGCAGAATGTCTGCCCAAGAGAGATTTCCAACATTCTGACAACTCGTCTGAACGCTCGTCTGACAGCTCGCAACTAGGCTCAACTCGTCTGACAGCTCGTCTGACAGCTCGCAACTAGGCTCAACTTGCGTGCATAACATCCTCGAGCTCTCTTGGATGTCATTGTTATGTTGGTTATCGGCCAGTTTGTTAAAAAAAAACGATATCATAAGTCTATTTATAGATTAGCTTACCCAAACGAACGGTTTTCCAGGCAGATATTTGTCTATTTTAACTTCTACGACTCGTTTAACACTGCAACGTGTTTCTAAATATTAATGTTAAAGGTGACACGTTACATGAGTACGTTTGCGCTTATGTTAGTTATCGGCCACTCCCACTTCATTCAAATTATCGCGTTGGTTTTCGAAATATTAATATGCACGCATACTGTCGTACTGTCGTCGTAAAATAGGCTGTGCAAATATTTAGGCACCCTAATCATTTTCATGATTTGAATACCTGTAACTACTCAATCCTGAATAATTGCAACACATAATTAGTCTGATTAGCTTGTTAAGCCTTCAATTCCATAGAAAGGTGCATTCAATCATTAGAAAAACTATCTAAGGTAGCCAATTGCAAGATATGCTTCTCCTTGATTCTCCTCTGAAGAGTGGCAACATGGGGGCCTCAAAACAACTGTCAAATGATCTGAAAACAAAGATTGTCAGTGTTGTGTTGTAACTTCAGTTGATAAAAAAAGCAGTTCATCCAGCCTGCTCATTGCAAATGTGTTTTTTCTTGTTCATATTGTGTGCGGTTAACAAATATTTTCCTTTTTATGTTGCACTGAAATTAAATGATTTAGTGTGTTCTTGGCCACATTAATTTGAAAGCTGGACCAAAGTGTTTAATTTCATTCAATTACAATTAGGCTAAATAAAAAGTTAAGTTGTAAGTACAGTCTGGAGTCTGGACAGTCTTTTTTTCTCAACGCCTCAATAGGTAGATCTTGCCTGTCACCAAGGCAGAGGTTGTGATCTTTGGCCAAAAAACGTTGGTGACCACTGCTCTACAGTATCTTTCAAATATAACAGACAGCACATCTTGAATAAGGGATTCACTCTGTTCTCTCCTATAACACTGAACTTTTTCAGACATTTTATTTCTTATTATATAATTTTAATCATATTTATTATTTGCTAGAATTGAAAATGTACATTGAAACAGCAGAAGACAGAATGACAGCAGACTCTTTCTCTCTTTAAAATCTAACAGACTGTAGATAGTGTCCCATGATTAAAGTATTTCCATAGTATCTATATTCACAATGAAACAGACTGCAGATAGTGTCCAATGATTAAGGTATTTCCATAGTATCTCTATTCACAATGAAACAGACTGCAGATAGTGTCCCAAGACTAAGGTATTTCCATAGTATCTCTATTCACAATGAAACAGACATCCCTCCATGAGACTCATATTTTGCTGAGTAAAGCACAAGTAAAACCATTCGCTAACCATTCAGTGTTTAGAAAATCTAAACGAAACATTGGAATTAATTCGATCTGAATTCTACTTAACCAACTAGTCAGCAACTTACTTGTAGAAGAATCGTCATCACCACATTCTCTTAAATCTGGTTCCTCTTTAATTTCCATCAGAGAAGAATTTTCTTCTTTGCAGGTCAAGGTTGGTGATGTGTGCGTCTCATTCTTACAGTCATGTTCCAGTTCAGGCTTTTCTTCCACTGTCTGAATTTCAAACAAATACTCTTGTAGGAAATGATCAGATTCTTCTTCCTCTTTAATTTCCATCAGAGAAGAATTTTCTTCTTTGCAGGTCAAGGTTGGTGATGTGTGCGTCTCAGTCTTACAGTCATGTTCCAGTTCAGGCTTTTCTTCCACTGTCTGAATTTCAAACAAACACTCCTGTAGGAAATGATCAGATTCTTCTTCTTTTATATTCTTCACTGACATGAGTAGTTGTGATGGTTCAGTAGATCCTGACATTGTAGACCTCAGCTGTATTTTGCAATGGAAAGCCAGCAGGACATTTCTGTAATGCAAGTAAAATATTAGCAACATGCCCAAACACCACAAAGACACAAACAGACACAAAGACTAAAAAAAACTAAAAAACTAACATCTGACAAAAGATAACCAGGGACAAATGGATGTTCTGTACAATATCACACAAGTCAGTTAAACGTTTTTTAAAGTCAGAAAAAAAGAAACATTTTACAAAAAGCATATTTGAACAAATCCGTATGGGCT
Organism: Clupea harengus; assembly: GCF_900700415.2. Taxonomy (NCBI): domain Eukaryota; kingdom Metazoa; phylum Chordata; class Actinopteri; order Clupeiformes; family Clupeidae; genus Clupea; species Clupea harengus. The sequence goes on from NC_045164.1 coordinate 29,003,621, forward strand.
TAATGTAATCACAATCCTACCCATATCAAACATCAGTACGGGAAGAGATGGGCAGTATTTGAAATACGCATTTCAATGGCTTTTGAGTATTTTGTAATTTGTATTTGATAGGGCCAAAAAAAATCTAACGTAATTTGTAACAAAATACTTTAGAGTGGAGTAATTTTGTATTTAAAATACTCAAAATACTTTCTCCAGTGTTTAGGCAGAAGGAGATTTTTTTTCTGTCGGATTCTACCACTAGACCGTCTGATCTGCCTCTGAATGTCATTGTCGAATCAGGCAAGTCAGGCAAAAGTGGTGCTTCAAATGGCCCCGCCCCTTTTTGGGCGAAATGGAAATCCCCCCAGATCTCTCTCATTGACTCTCATGTTAAATCCATTTTTTCACAAAACAGGGCTGTGTTCGAAAACTTAGATAGCTATATTGATCCTTGTCAATTTATCTTCATTAGTACACCGACTAAAAGGAGGTTCTTTCAAAGAACGAATCGAGTTGTTACACTGAACGTTAGCCATCTTGACAGAATGTGATGAAGAAGGGTTAATGGCCAAAGGCTTGTAATGTAATGTGGATGGGTTAGTGGTCAAAGGCTTGTAATGTAATGTGGATGGGTTAGTGGCCAAAGGCTTGTAATGTAATGTGGATGGGTTAGTGGACAAAGGCTTGTAATGTAATGTGGATGGGTTTATGGCCAAAGGCTTGTAATGTAATGTGGATGGGTTAGTGGCCAAAGGCTTGTAATGTAATGTGGATGGGTTAGTGGCCAAAGGCTTGTAATGTAATGTGGATGGGTTAGTGGTCAAATGTGTTTAATGTAATGTGGATGGGTTAGTGGTCAGTTCCAAAGGCTTTTAATGTAATGCGGATGGGTTAGTGTTCATTTCTTTTTCGGTTATTTTCAAGATTTTTCTCTGCTTTGATGAAGTTTAACGTAGTTTTCTGCTTCATTGCTCTTTTTATCCTTATAATAGTAACCTTATGAGGACACTGTGTAGTATCTTCTATTTATATTGTGTATTTCATGTATATTCTTCCTTCCTTCTGATACTCCAGAGAATTTCAGTTGCTATATAAATAAAATGTAATGAAATTTAATAAAATTACAATATTTGCAAATGTAATATAGCATACACTGGATTTATGTAGGCTAGCTAGCAGTACAATTGGCATGTGTTGTGCAAAACGTAGAAACGTTAGCAAACCAACATTTTAAACTGAACTTTCTATTGGCTTTTATTTTGATACTCTTAACCGCCTTTAATGTCTCATATTGTCGCCAGCTCCAAGGAACTTTCTTCACAAACAACGTGCTTATAACCCGGGAACAAAACATACAGATGTTTACGGAGGTTAGAGTAGAAAGGGTTCCTAATAAGTCATCCGATGCTTGATTATAGTTCTTTAAAATCCTAATGTAACTGATGTCCGTCTAAAATAAACCGAAGACGGCTGCTGAAAAAGTCCAACAGTGAGCATTCTGAGGCTATGACCCCAACTGAGCGACGGCTAACATAAGTTTCTCTGAAGCTCCCGTTTTCTAGGTAAGCCGAGTAGCCTTGTGAGTTGTGATGCCAAATGTATACATACCATAACTCGGGCATATCTGGTGTGTGTAAAGTTTGCGATAGGGGCTCATATGCCTCTCCCTTGGACAAAAGCGTCTGCTAAATGACTAAATGTAAATATGCGCCTAACAATAGTTGATTAACTCACTTAAATAAAATTGTCGATGTATGTAAGTTTGTATCCTTTTATATAGAGCGTGGTCTTGCAATATGAGAGCATTTTCGTTCATTTCACGTCATGATTTTGTATTGATTGGTGAATTTTTCGAAGGTAATTTAATAACAATGACAGAGAGAGAGAGAGAGAGAGAGAGAGAGAGAGAGCAGAAGTCTTTGAGCAGAATTGGCCCGAGTGCACAAGAACTTAAACTGAAACACAGGACAATTCTGCAAGCCACAGTGTATTATAGTGCAGACAAACCGTTTTGAGCAGGAACAGAGCGAGTTTGCAAACAAGCAGGGGCTATTTGAGAGAAAGGGCAGCTTTTGATGAAAAACATTACAACATCTGAACCTGAAATGAACCTGTACAGATGTCTGATTTGGGTAGGATGGTGAATACATTAAGCCCGTACAGATGTCTAATTTGGGTAGGATGGTGATTATATTTAGCATGTGGGTCAAAGACGTGACACTCATTTTTTTGTGAACATGAGGATGAAATTCATTTAAAAGTGTTAACATTTGAGAATAATCTATCAAATCACTTTCAAACATAATTTTCTTCAAGACCAAAATCTAAAAGTTCTGGTTTTATCCATTTTTGTGAGAATATTGAGAGAATAATGGTAAAATTGTCAATATGGAGACACTCATTACTCTTGTTTGAATTACCACAAAGCAAGCGCGCACACACACACACACACACACACACACTCACAGACACTCATTACTCTTGTTTGAATTACTCACAAAGCACGCGCACACACACACACACACACACACACACACACACAATCAGTCACTCACTCACACACTAACACTCTCTCTCTCTCATACACTCACCCTCTCTCTCTCATACACTCACACACACTCATTACTCTTGTTTGAATTACTCACAAAGCGCACACACTCTCACACACACACACTTACATTCAGACACACACACACACTCACAGACACTCATTACTCTTGTTTGAATTACTCACAAAATCGTTATTGTGTGACATCACACAGGTATCGTATGAAAGAGCTGGCCATGTGCTTCACAATGATGCCAGTAACTTGCTTGTGTGTGTGTGTGTGTGTGTGTGTGTGTGTGTGTGTGTGTGTGTGTGTGTGTGTGTGTGTGTGTGTGGTGACCTTATTCTAACCTTGTATTATATTATTGTATTATGGATACTGAACTCACCTTCGTAAGGTAGACACTGGGATAATCTTGATAGATACTGTATGTTTGTAATTCAGTTTTGTTAGGTTTAACACTGGGATGCTTGGATAGATACTCTATGAGTGTAATTCAACAAAAATACAACTCTACTGTAGTTACTGTAGTTAAGTACTTATAGTATTTAACTATATTTTCCGTGCATTGAAGGAATGTTAGACTGGATTTCCTTTACAAAACAGAACTGAACTGACTGGTACTGGGATGCTCGGAATGATTATGTGTGTCATTCTTTGGAAGCATACTGTAGAAGTGTAAATCGCCAACAGTACAACTACACTGTAGTTCTTTTGTTGCACATGTTCTCTATATGCAAATGTCTTGAATTGAATGAGGGTTTGACTTGATTTTCTTTGAAAAACAGAACTGAAGTCTGAAATGTCAGGACATACTGAAACATCACAACTGCTCATGTCAGTGAAGGAAGAGATCAAAGAAGAAGAATTTGATGATTTCCTGCAGGAGTATCTTTCTGCAATTCCGAAAGTGGAAGAAAAGCCTGGACTTGAAGCTGACTGTAAGACTGAAATATACACATCACCAATCTTGACCCACAAAGAAGATGAGTATTCACCAGTGGAAATTAAACAGGAGGAAACATCTGATTTGAGAGAATATGGTCACCATGACTCTACTCCTACAGGTAAGTTGCACATTAGTTTGTATCATGAAAAACTAGAACAATGTGATAGTTAAAATGAATTGAATATGACATCATGCTAATATGAAGCTGCAAGGGAACTTTTTAACTATTTGTCTCTAGCTTAAGGAAACATCTGGTTGCTGCTAGCGTGTGTTAATATCTGTAAATGTGAACTTGTGTCAATATGAAGCTGCACAGGCACCCCAAGGGTTTCTACCAATTATAATTTAAGGAGTAAAATTGAAGAGACTGTAACATCAGCTGGATAACTGGCATACAATTTAATATGATAATGACAATAATAAAAGATGTATTAATATTTCAACCCATTGGAACTAAGGTTAGTTACAAATGTATTGAAAAACAAAAATAAACCCCCCTGGCTTTATCTTGTGCCTAACCTAATGAAATGTAAGACCTATTGAGAGAATAGAGATACCATGGGAGTACCTTAATTATGGGAAATCATTTGGAGTATGTTAAATTTAAAACATTTAAAATGTCTGCCATCATTTTGTCTCTAGATCTCTACATGTCTCTGAATCTCTGCTTACATTTACAGTGCAGTCTGTAAGTGGATAATTTTATCCTAAAGGACTTCCAAGTACTATTCTAGCAAATAGCCAGTCATTGAAAAACACATTACAAAAAATACAATACATGTGTTTTCAGTGTTGTAGTGCTAATGTAACAAATGAAGTAGAGTGAGGATATTATTTAAAAAACTGTCTTATTATGTTATAGGAGACGTTCAAAGGATCCATTCTAGCAAAAGGAGTAACAGAGGAAAGAAGAAAGAATGTCATCAGACATCAGCAATCGAACGCAAGGAAGAAACAACATGAATGTCCCCAATGTTTCAAAACCTTTGCTGCACCTTCCGCTCTTGCAATTCATCAACGAACACACACAGGAGAAAAGCCCCATCAGTGTTCTCAGTGTGGAAAGGCTTTTAGTCAAATGGGTGAACTGAAGAGACACCCAGATGATCCACACTTGGAGAAAAGCCATATCAGTGTACTACATGTGGAAAGGGTTTCAGGAGTAGCAATAAACTTAGAATCCACAGATGACACATACTGGAGGAAAAGCCACATCAGTGTTCTTCAGTGTGGAAAGACTTTTAGTCAAATGGGTAGTCTCAAAGAAACACCAGATGATCCACACTGGGGAAAAGCCATATCAGTGTACTACATGTGGGAAAGGGTTTCAGGAGAAGCAATACACTTAGAATCCACCAGATGACACATACTGGAGAAAAGCCATACCATTGTTCTCAGTGTGGAAAGACTTTTAGTCAAATGGGTAGTCCTCAAGAAACACCAGAGGGTCCATAGTGGAGAAAAGTCATATCATTGTTCTCAGTGTGGAAAGACTTTTACTCAAATGGGTAGTCTCCAAGAAACACCAGATGATTCACACTGGGGAAAAGCCATACCATTGTTCTCAAGTGTGGGAAGGGTTTCAAAAGTAGCAGTGAACTTACCATCCACCAGATGGCACATACTGGGGGGAAACCATATCATTGTCTCAGTGTGGAAAGACTTTTCGTCAAATGGGTACTCTCAAGATACACCAGAGGATCCACACTGGGGAAAAGCCACATCATTGTTCTCAGTGTGGGAAAGTCTTTAGTAAAATGTCTCATCTCAAGACACACCTGATGATCCACACTGGGGAAAAGCCATATCAGTGTACTACATGTGGGAAGGGTTTCAAAAGTAGCAGTGCACTTACCATCCACCAGATGACACATACTGGGGAAAGCCACACCAGTGTTCTCAGTGTGGAAAGACTTTTAGTCAAATGGGTAGTCTCAAGACACACCTGATGATCCACACTGGGGAAAAGCCACACCAGTGTTTTCAGTGTGGAAAGACCTTTACTCAAATGGGTAGTCTCAAGGCACACCTGATGATCCACACTGGGGAAAAGCCATATCAGTGTACTACATGTGGAAAGGGTTTCAGGAGTAGCAGTGAATTTACCATCCACCAGAATGACACATACTGGGGAAAAGCCACATCAGTGTTCTCAGTGTGGAAAGACCTTTACCCATTTGACTAGTCTCATCAGACACCAGAGGATCCATACTGGGGAAAAGCCATATAAAAAATGATTTGAGTGTGTTTTTTCAAGTATGTACAGTATATGTGGGGTGGGGGGGATTTGTGTTTTGGTGTGTACAACATGTAGTTGACCAAGCAGCAGTTAGCGCTTGTCCTCTTCATTATTTACATGCTACCCCTCGGTCATGTCATCAGCAGACATGGGATGTCTTTCCACTGTTATGCTAACGACACACAGCTTTATATCAAAACTGCCCCAAGCCCCACTGCAGCCATGTCATGTCCTCACCGCCTGTCTTGGGGAGATAAAGGCAATGGATGAGCAACAACTTTCTCCAGCTAAACAGTAAGCAAAACCGGAAGCCCTTCTTGTTGGCACTCCACACCAGGATTCAGTCATCCTCCTTAACTCATCTCACCTTCGACAGCCAGGTCATCCCCCTCTCCTCCACAGTCACTAATCTCGGAGTTAAGGTTTGACCCTCACCTGACCTTTAATGACCAATATAAAACACCTGTGCAAACCTCCTTTTATCATCTAAGAAACATCTCCAAACTCCGCCCACTTTAACCCTATCAGATGCAGAGAAGCTTGTCCACGCCTTTATCTCCTCAAATCTGGACTATTGTAATTCGCTTTTCTATGGATCATTGGCAAGAACATCCAGAAGCTGCAATACATCCAAAACAGCGCTGCCAGGATCCTTGATGAGGGGTCCGGAAATATGAGCACATAACACCAATATTACACTCACTACACTGGCTCCCTGTCTCTTTCCGGATTTGACTACAAAGTCCTTATACTCACCCATACAATGCATAAAATGGGCATGCACCTCCCTACCTGCAAGAATTAATTACTCCCCAAACCTCCACCTGCACCCTCAGGTCTTCAAACAGCTCGCTCCACACCGCGTCCCCAAAACAAAGCTCCGCACCATGGGCGACCGGGCCTTTTGCTCGGCAGCGCCACGCTTATGGAACAGCCTCCCTGACCACCTAAGGGCAACGCAGATGCTGGACTCCTTTAAAGCTGGACTAAAAACATTTTTATTCAGGAAGGCATTTCTGGCCTTGTGTTAAATCGTATGTTAAAATGTTAAAAAGCTTATGTTAATTCATTTTTATTTTATTGTATTATTATAGTTAGTTTTTAATATGTTGGCACTCTGAGATTCTTTTGAATGAAGAGTGCATTACAAATAAAATAAATTATTATTATTATTTAAAAAAAGTAGTGTTTGTGCGAGCACCCGAGATTGATGGCCTAAACAGCACCTCATATGAAGATTGTCTACAGCTCAAAGATGTGTTGAGTGTCAGAGACGGGGAAGAAAGAAAGAAAGAGGACATGGGGAGGGCGGGAGGGAATACAGTATTGTCATTGAAAAGGGTAGACACAAAAAAACATGACTACCTCGAGAAAACAGGCTCTGCACTCACTGTATTAATGGGGTGGATGATGAGTGTCTTTTCCTGACAGAATGTAATAACTACAACAACATCAGGGAGACCTACTTTTCAGAAACAGGACATTTGCTCTGCGTTTAGAAAAATATAAAGAGAAGAAAGATGATCATTCCTTGATCATTTTTGTTCACATGAATAGGGTTTACGCCTGTTGTAATCTTAAAGTAAGAATTAAAGATAAATCAAAGCAAACATCTTAAATGACCACTTGAGAGCAATGACAGTATTGTAAACAGAAATTTCAAACACTTACTGCAGCTCTGTAAAAGCCTGGGTCTGTTAATTCCTTATGGTGGAAGGACAGGTGACTCTCTGGGTAGATTCACCTACTGCCAGTGGTGGACGAAGTACACTAACTACGTACTTAAGTGAAAGTATAGATACCTTGTGTAAAATATTACTCCAGTAAAAGTGGAAGTATGCACTTTGAAAGTAGAAGCATAAAAGTACCTTCATATATACTTAAGTATTAAAAGTAAAAGTACCTTAATGAATTATGGTTCTAATGGCCTTTTATCATTTTCACATCAAAGCTCCTGCTCAATCAACTGATATAAGGTGAAAATACTAATGCCACTCTTTAAATAGTGTCTTACATTTGTCTATTAAAAAGAGTATAAGCACAAAACATTGAAAGCTATCTATTGCCATTAGGTAAGACCAAGTGGTTATGAAATAACAGCACTAGAGAACAATTATTTAATTTTACATTTATTTGTAACTTAGTTGCACATTTAATTCTAAAAAATGTAGAGTAAAACATAAGTTCATTTACTATATCATATCTGTATGTCTGTGTTACCCTTAAACTCATAAATCCTGATTTATGTTTCAAAGAATGATAAATATCATTACAGGAACTAGTTCCACAAAATCAGAGAATGTGGTGTTATACTAGTTTGTGCTGAAGACTAGTGATAGTAGTGATATTCCCTACACAACCCTAGGTACAAACACAGACGAAAGTCAAAACAAAACACTCTATCTTGCGTCGCAAGGTGGTCCTTGACATCAGGGAGGCATTGGGCTGAAGATCTTGCAAGAGATCTTGAAATGATGGCTGCTCCACCACACTAAAGGGCTGGAGGCAGAAAGACACTTAAAATAAAATGAGTCCTTCCTTTCTTCCAATTCAAAAAGTTCGCCCAAATAAGGCCAAGGGTGTTCAGGCAAGTAAGTGTCAGCTGTTTCTTCCATCATTTCCATCATTCATGTAGCATTAAGTAAGCATGAGCATAAAACATCCTCAACATGCTGCAGTGGCGTTGTAACGAATTCAACATAGCTTGCGCTCAACGAATAAACGAAACTGACAAAACCGAACGAGCAGAGCAGAGCAAATCGCGCGCTGAGCCCTGATTGGTGTGATTGTGCACTCGCTTTGACCTCTCATTATTTGATTCGCTTTGGCAAAAAGGAACGATGTGGTTTGACTAAATGTAATGGAGTAAAAAGTACGAATTTTCACTTTGAAATGTAGTGCAGTCAAAGTATAAAGTCTCACCAAATAGAAATACTTGAGTTAAGTACAGATACATCTATATGTTACTTAAGTACAGGAACGAATTACATCTACTTCGTTACTGTCCACCACTGCCTACTGCTCCCCTCTCAGCAGTAGTGCAGTAGCTCATGCAGTCACAGATCCAAGTCTTATCATGTCTAAAAAAGAACAACAACCCTGAAACATCATCTGAAACAATAAACAAACACCTCTCCTCATTCTCTCCAAACTCTCAAATTTCTGTGAAAAATCTCTCTCAATATGAGGGTGAACCTCACAGCAAATATTCAAATTGAAAATATGATATTGTTTTTAAAAACCTTTACAGGGAAAATAAATTAGATCCTGCTCAAGAACCATTGACTGATGAACTACACAAACTAGAATAACCTGGACTCTCCTGTATCTCCAATGTAACTAAATGAAAAAATTCAACAACTCAAAAACAAAGAAAAACCATGTGGCTGATGGAAAACCTCTCTCTCTCTTTCTCTCTCTCTCTCTCGCCTTCTCTCTCTCTATCTCTTTCTCTCTTTATCTTTCTTTATCTCTCTCTCTCTCTCTCTCTCTTTCACAGGTGTAGAAACTATCTCTCTCTGAAACCTCCAATTAGGAAAACTGATGTAATTATGTAAATTCAGTCTTTATTACAATAAATCATGACACAGCGTCTCATCATCTCATTAATATAGCAGCATGAATGTTGGCATATTCGCTAATTATGCTGAAAGCTGTAACAGTTGACAGTGTTGATGTTTGTGATATGTTCTCTGATGTAGGTTGGATTAATAACCTGGTGCAGACTGAAGAAGAGGCTTTCTATAGCTGGGTAACGTCAGTAGTCACTGGGCAGGAACACATGGCTGAATACAGGTGTATCCATGAACCACTGATAATCAAGCTACTTATGGGGACGTATGAAATGTAGACACCCATTCATGCATGTGATGTCTGTGTTACTCTGCTACCTGCATGGCTATATTGTAATGTCTGCTGGTAAGTCTGTGTCTGTGATTTTAGTGGGATTACTGCAAAAATAAAGCTTTAAATTAGGTGAATTGCTGGATCCATCATGAAATATATGTAAACTGAAGAAGAGGGTTTCTATAGCTGGGTAACTTCAATAGAGTTCCCAATCCCACCTGTCTTCTAATTCCACATCAGTTTTCAGTTCACACCCCCACCCCCCTACTACACTCCTTCTCTCTGCAATTTCTGCAGGCTGAGCTATGACCAAGCCTACCTGAGGACCATCAGACGTGTATACAGTGCTCATACATATGGAATTCCTAACCATAATCCTTTGGCTTGCAAGTTTAGATTCCAGAAAGCTCCTGCAGCTGGTTGGTTAGGTTTGATTTCAAGAAGCTAATGGGTTAGATAGAAGGTGCATTATATTAACAGCACAGAGTGGAGTCAGATTACTGAACTCACATTTGTAAGTGATTATAAGGTTACTGATGGGTGTGAATGAAATGTAGGCTCCCAATCATTATTTTGGTGGCTGTATGGCCTATTTACCTCCATGTTTATATTATGTTTGCTGGTGAACCTATATGTAGATAAAAGTCTGTTCCTGTTTGTTTAGTAAGATCACCACCACAAATAAAGCTTTTTTTTATCATTCTGTGTTCTGTGTTTATTCCTGTTGTATTCTTAAAGTCAGTAACACGATGAAAAGGCCCTTCAATTCTACTTCAGCTGAGCATTCCATTCCCACCCACAGTCAAAACATAAACAAATAAAAAGGATTTCTGTACAAAGGCCGACGCCATTAAAACTCAATGATGCAATGATGCTCAGAGGACACACACAAGAGAACAGGCTTATCGGAGAAAAAGTTTACAAAAATACTTGATATATGCAATGACTGAAATATACACCGACCAATTACCAGCAACCTTGACCTGCAAAGAAGAAAAGTAATTTCTTGATGGAAATTAAAGAAGAATAAATCCATCACCTTTTTACTTTTAACATTTAAGGGCATGAATTTTAGTTTGTTGACTTCAACTTGTGCTTTAGTCGAACTAAAGGACAGATTTTTGAGAGATACTATGGGAATGTCTTTACCATGGGCTACTATGAGCTGTTTGTTACATATTCATTCTAAGCGATGTAAGAAATGAAGGACTGTTCATCAGAGGACGCAAGCAGGAGAACAGGCTTATCGCACAAAAACCTTACAAAAATACTTGATATATGCAAAGACTGAAAAAACACATCAGTGTTCTTAGTGTGGAAAGGCCTTTCGCCGAATGTCTCATCTCAAGAAGTACCAGAGGATCCATTCATATGATGTGCTGCCATATTATATATAGATGTATCAATGAATCACTGATGATCAAGCTACTGATGGGGACGTATGAAATGCTGCCCTGCTAACACATGATGGAGTATCACTTACTGTAATATTTTGGATTTTATGAGTTTTAAACTAAATGTGAAGTACATAATGAAGTATTATTTCTTCATATTTGAAACGTGTGATGTGGTAGAGATTGAAATAAAAATTGAGTACAAAAATGTGTGGGGTGGGGGGATTTGTGTTTGGGTGTGTACAACATGTAATTGACAAGCAGCAGTTAGCGCTTGTACAAAAAAAAGTAGTGTTTGTGCGAGCACTCGAGATTGATGGCCTAAACAGCACCTCATATGAAGATTGTCTACAGCTCAAAGATGTGTTGAGTGTCAGAGACGGGGAAGAAAGAAAGAAAGAGGACATGGGGAGGGCGGGAGGGAATACAGTATTGTCATTGAAAAGGGTAGACACAAAAAAACATGACTACCTCGAGAAAACAGGCTCTGCACTTAACTGATTGTGTATGTTATCTCTTATTGTTTGCTGATGAATCTCTATGTAGGTACAAGTCTGTTCCTGTTTTCAGTGAGAATACTGCCAAAATGCCCTTTTTAATGATGTTTACTGTATTTATTTCTGTTCTATTATTAATGTAGGGTACTTAAGCATAGGAGTGCAGACATTCTAGCAGGGCAAGATAGTCCACTGTCTCCAACATTCAAAGAAAACTAACAAATGAAAAGTGTCCAGTGTTAACAGGGCTAAATATCTGGGATACTGATGCCAGGATATGACCCTGTGTGTACTTCATCATAATCTATTATTTTAGTTCTGTTTAATTGTGATGTTTTCTTCACCAGTACTGAATCACTGATGGTCAGGCTACCGAGGGGTCTGTATGAGACATAGGCACCCATTAATTGGGTCTATGGTGTCTCTATGGCTTATTTACCTGCAGGTTTATAATTGAATGTATGCTGTTGTATGGGTATGTGGATAAGAGTCTTTTCCTGTTTGTTTATGGGACGTTCTACGAAAAAAAGAAACAAAGTTCTGTAAATTGACTCATGTGAATTGTATTCATTTCTGTTGTGTCCTTAATGTAGGGTACCTAATAATAGGAGTGCAGATTGTAGTTGAGCACGATATTCCACTGCCGTTCACAGTCATAACAAAAAACAAATAAAAAGTATTCAGAATTGACACACACACAAACACACAAAGCTTTAATGAAGATTGGATGCTTATATAAAGGTCTTATAATATCCTCTGTCCTCATATCAAGTTATAAACTATTAGAAAACTTAAATTCATTCCCACACACATACATATAGGCCTACCTAAATGCACACACAAACATGCAGTATGAAAAGCTTTGAAGAGCAATGGAGGGTTTCTTCAGTTTACCAGCCCACCCCACCTACCCCCATGACCTTTTAGTTCACACCTCCAACCCGCCCCAACTACCCCTCCCTTCCCAAACACCTTTCAGTTCACACATCCAGGAATGACCCATCTACCCTACTTTGTGTTGTCAGGTTGAACCCTGACCAAGCCTCTCCTCTGTCATTCTAATTTGCATTCCAAAAGCTCCTGATTGGTTAGGCTTGAATCCAGGAAGCTAATAGGTCAGACAGAAGATGCACTATATTAACAAAACCTAGGGGAGTCTGAACCAACCATCGTATGGTACACACTGGGATGCTCTGGGTGGATACTGAACTCACCAAGGTAAGGTAGACACTGGGATGCTTTGTATGGATACTGATCTCACCTTTGTAAGATAGGAACTGGGATGCTCTGGATGGATACTGAACTCACCGTTGTTAGGTAGACACCGGGATGTTCTGGATGGATACTGCATGTGTGTAATTCAGTTTTGTTAGGTTTAACACTAGGATGCTTGGATAGATACTCTATGAGTGTAATTCAACAAAAATACAACTCTACTGTAGTTCTTTATTTAACTATATTTTCCGTGCATTGAAGGAATGTTAGACTGGATTTCCTTTACAAAACAAAACTGAACTGACTGGTACTGGGATGCTCGGAATGATTATGTGTGTCATTCTTTGGAAGCATACTGTAGAAGTGTAAATCGCCAACAGTACAACTACACTGTAGTTCTTTTGTTGCACATGTTCACTATATGCAAATGTCTTGCATTGAATGAGGGTTTGACTTGATTTTCTTTGAAAAACAGAACTGAAGTCTGAAATGTCAGGACATACTGAAACATTACAACTGCTCATTTCAGTGAAGGAAGAGATCAAAGAAGAGGAATTTGATGATTTCCTGCAGGAGTATCTTTCTGCAATTCCGAAAGTGGAAGATAAGCCTGGACTGGAAGCTGACTGTAAGACTGAAATATACACATCACCAATCTTGACCCACAAAGAAGATGAGTATTCACCAGTGGAAATTAAACAGGAGGAAACATCTGATTTGAGAGAATATGGTCACCATGACTCTACTCCTACAGGTAAGTTGCACATTAGTTTGTATCATGAACTAGAACAATGTGATAGTTAAAATGAATTGAATATAACATCATGCTAATATGAAGCTGCAAGGGAACTTTTTAACTATTTGTCTCTAGCTTAAGGAAACATCTGGTTGCTGCTAGCGTGTGTTAATATCTGTAAATGTGAACTTGTGTCAATATGAAGCTGCACAGGCACCCCAAGGGTTTCTACCAATTATAATTTAAGGAGTAAAATTGAAGAGACTGTAACATCAGCTGGATAACTGGCATACAATTTAATATGATAATGACAATAATAATAGATGTATTCATATTTCAACCCATTGGAACTAAGGTTAGTTACAAATGTATTGAAAAACAAAATATACCCCTCTGGCTTTATCTTGTGCTTTACCTAATGAAATGTGAGCCCTATTGAGAGAATAGAGATACCATGGGAGTACCTTAATTATGAGAAATAATTTTGGAGTATGTTAAATTTAAAATATTTAAAATGTCTGCCATCATTTTGTCTCCAGATCTCTACATGTGTCTGAATCTCTGCTTACATTTAGAGTGCAGTCTGTAAGTGGATAATTTTATCCTAAAGGACTTCCAAGTACTATTCTAGCAAATAGCCAGTCATTGAAAAACACATTACAAAAATACAATACATGTGTTTTCAGTGTTGTAGTGCTAATGTAACAAATAAAGGAGAGTGAGGATTTTATTTAAAAAATGTCTTATTATGTTATAGGAGACGTTCAAAGGATCCATTCTAGCAAAAGGAGTACAGGGAAAGAAGAAAGAAAGTCATCAGACATCAGCAATCCAACACAATGAAGAAAAAACATGAATGCTCCCAGTGTTTCAGAAACTTTCCTGCATCTTCTGCTCTAGCAGTTCATCAACGAACACACACTGGAGAAAAGCCATATCAGTGTTCTCAGTGTGGAAATGCCTTTAGCCAAATGTGTAATCTCAAGGCACACCAGAGAATCCACACTCGGGAAAGGCCATATCATTGTTCTCGTGTGGGAAGACTTTACTGTATGGGTCAGCTCAAGATACACCAGATGATCCATACTGGGGAAAAGCCACATCAGTGTTCTCAGTGTGGAAAGACCTTTAGCCAAATTTCTACTCTCAAGGCACACCAGAGGATCCATACTGGGGAAAAGCCGTATTGGTGTTCTCAGTGTGAAAAGTCCTTCAGTACAAATGATAATTTCAAGAGCCACCAGAGGATCCATACCGGGGAAAAGCCGTATCATTGTTCTCAGTGTGGAAAGGCCTTTAGTCAAATAGGTAATCTCAAGAGACACCAGCAGATTCACACTGGGGAAAAGCTACATCAGTGTTCTCAGTGTGGGAAGTGCTTTAGTCAAACAGGTGATCTCAAGAGACACCAGCAGATCCACACTGGGGAAAAGCAACATCAGTGTTCTCAGTGTGGAAAGGCCTTTAGTCAAATGGGTAATCTCAAGAAACACCAGAGAATCCACACTGGGGAAAAGCTACATCAGTGTTCTCAGTGTGGGAAGTGCTTTAATGCCAAACGCAATCTCAAGACACATCAGAAAGTACATACTAGAGTAACTCACATCTAACCACCCATCAGATCACGGATGAAGGGGAAAAGCCTTATCAGTGTCTTCAGTGTGGAAAGGCCTTTAATAGAATATCTAGTCTCAAGGTAAATCAGAAAATACATCCTAAAGGCCTCATCCATGCAGTACACAAAAAAGCGCAATGTTCATCAGAGGACGCAAGCAGGAGAACAGGCTTACCGGACAAAAACCTTACAAAAATATTTGATCTATGCAAAGACTGAAAAAAACACATCAGTACCAGAGTACCAGGTACCAGAGGATAGCATATGATGTGCTTCCCTGATAACACATGATGGAGTATCACTTACTGTAATATTTTGGATTTTATGAGTTTTAAACAAAATGTGAAGTACATGATGAAGTATTATTTCTTCATATTTGAAACGTGTGATGTGGTAGAGATTGAAATAAAATCATTCCTTGATCATTTTTGTTCATATGACCTTATTCTAACCTTGTATTATATTATTGTATTATGGATACTGAACTCACCTTCGTAAGGTAGACCCTGGGATAATCTTGATAGATAGTGTTTGTTTGTAATTCAGTTTTGTTAGGTTTAACACTGGGATGCTTGGATAGATACTCTATGAGTGTAATTCAACAAAAATACAACTCTACTGTAGTTCCTTATTTAACTATATTTTCCATGCATTGAAGGAATGTTAGACTGGATTTCCTTTACAAAACAGAACTGAACTGACTGGTACTGGGATGCTCGGAATGATTATGTGTGTCATTCTTTGGAAGCATACTGTAGAAGTGTAAATCGCCAACAGTACAACTACACTGTAGTTCTTTTGTTGCACATGTTCACTATATGCAAATGTCTTGAATTGGAATGAGGGTTTTGACTTGATTTTCTTTGAAAAACAGAAACTGAAGTCTGAATGTCAGGATCTACTGAAACATCACAACTGCTTCATGTCAGTGAAGGAAGAGATCAAAGAAGAGGAATTTTGATGATTTCCTGCAGGAGTATCTTTCTGCAATTCCGAAAGTGGAAGAAAAGCCTGGACTGGAAGCTGACTGTAAGACTGAAATATACACATCACCAATCTTGACCCACAAAGAAGATGAGTATTCACCAGTGGAAATTAAACAGGAGGAAACATCTGATTTGAGAGAATATGGTCACCATGACTCTACTCCTACAGGTAAGTTGCACATTAGTTTGTATCATGAAAAACTAGAACAATGTCATAGTTAAAATGAATTGAATATAACATCATGCTAATATGAAGCTGCAAGGGAACTTTTTAACTATTTGTCTCTAGCTTAAGGAAACATCTGGTTACTGCTAGCGTGTGTTAATATCTGTAAATGTGAACTTGTGTCAATATGAAGCTGCACAGGCACCCCAAGGGTTTCTACCAATTATAATTGAAGGAGTAAAATTGAAGAGACTGTAACATCAGCTGGATAACTGGCATACAATTTAATATGATAATGACAATAATAATAGATGTATTAATATTTCAACCCATTGGAACTAAGGTTAGTTACAAATGTATTGAAAAACAAAAATATACCCCTCTGGCTTTATCTTGTGCTTTACCTAATGAAATGGAAGACCTATTGAGAGAATAGAGATACCATGGGAGTACCTTAATTATGGGAAATCATTTGGAGTATGTTAAATTTAAAACATTTAAAATGTCTGCCATCATTTTGTCTCCAGATCTCTACATGTCTCTGAATCTCTGTTTACATTTACAGTGCAGTCTGTAAGTGGATAATTTTATTCTAAAGGACTTCCAAGTACTATTCGAGCAAATAGCCAGTCATTGAAAAACACATTACAAAAAATACAATACATGTGTTTTCAGTGTTGTAGTGCTAATGTAACAAATAAAGTAGAGTGAGGATATTATTTAAAAAATGTCTTATTATGTTATAGGAGACGTTCAAAGGATCCATTCTAGCAAAAGGAGTACAGAGGAAAGAAGAAAGAATGTCATCAGACATCAGCAATCGAACGCAAGGAAGAAACAACATGAATGTCCCCAATGTTTCAAAACCTTTGCTGCACCTTCCGCTCTTGCAATTCATCAACGAACACACACAGGAGAAAAGCCCCATCAGTGTTCTCAGTGTGGAAAGACTTTTAGTCAAATGGGTCATCTCAAGACACACCAGAGGGTCCATAGTGGAGAAAAGTCATATCATTGTTCTCAGTGTGGAAAGACTTTTAGTCAAATGAGTAGTCTCAAGAAACACCAGATAATTCACACTGGGGAAAAACCGTATTGGTGTTCTCAGTGTGAAAAGTCCTTCAGTACAAATGATAATTTCAAGAGCCACCAGAGGATCCATACCGGGGAAAAGCCGTATCATTGTTCTCAGTGTGGAAAGACTTTTAGTCAAATGAGTAGTCTCAAGACACACCAGATAATTCACACTGGGGAAAAGCCATACCATTGTTCTCAGTGTGGAAAGTCTTTTAGTGGAATGACTCATCTCAAGACACACCTGATGATCCACACTGGGGAAAAGCCATATCAGTGTACTACATGTGAGAAGGGTTTCAGGAGTAGCAAAGATTAGAATCCACCAGATGACCCATACTGGGGAAAAGTCACATCATTGTTCTCAGTGTGGAAAGGCCTTTAGTCAAATGGGTAGTCTCATCAGACACCAGAGGATCCATACTGGGGAAAAGCCGTATTGGTGTTCTCAGTGTGAAAAGTCTTTTAGTAGAATGTCTCAGCTCAAGACACACCAGAGAATTCACACTGGGGAAAAGCCATATCATTGTTCTCATTGTGGAAAGACTTTTAGTAGAATGGGTGGTCTCAAGAAACACCAGATGATTCACACTGGGGAAAAGCCATATCAGTGTACTACATGTGGGAAGGGTTTCAGGAGTAGCAATACACTTAGAATCCACCAGATGACACATACTGGGGAAAAGACATCAAAAATGATTTGAGTGTTTTTTCAAGTATGTACAGTATATGTGGGGTGGGGGGGATTTGTGTTTTGGTGTGTACAACATGTAGTTGACAAGCAGCAGTTAGCGCTTGTCCTCTTCATTATTTACATGCTCCCCCTCGGTCATGTCATCAGCAGACATGGGATGTCTTTCCACTGTTATGCTAACGACACACAGCTTCATATCAAAACTGCCCCAAGCCCCACTGCAGCCATGTCATGTCTCACCGCCTGTCTTGGGGAGATAAAGGCATGGATGAGCAACAACTTTCTCCAGCTAAACAGTAGCAAAACCGAAGCCCTTCTTGTTGGCACTCCACACCAGGTTCAGTCATCCTCCTTAACTCATCTCACCTTCGACAGCCAGGTCATCCCCCTCTCCTCCACAGTCACTAATCTCGGAGTTAGGTTTGACCCTCACCTGACCTTTAATGACCATATAAAACACCTGTGCAAAACCTCCTTTTATCATCTAAGAAACATCTCCAAACTCCGCCCACTTTAACCCTATCAGATGCAGAGAAGCTTGTCCACGCCTTTATCTCCTCAAGACTGGACTATTGTAATTCGCTTTTCTATGGGATCACTGGCAAGAACATCCAGAAGCTGCAATACATCCAAAACAGCGCTGCCAGGATCCTGATGAGGGTCCGGAAATATGAGCACATAACACCAATATTACACTCACTACACTGGCTCCCTGTCTCTTTCCGGATTGACTACAAAGTCCTTATACTCACCCATACATGCATAAATGGGCATGCACCTCCCTACCTGCAAGAATTAATTACTCCCCAAACCTCCACCTGCACCCTCAGGTCTTCAAACAGCTCGCTCCACCGCGTCCCCAAAACAAAGCTCCGCACCATGGGCGACCGGGCCTTTTGCTCGGCAGCGCCACGCTTATGGAACAGCCTCCCTGACCACCTAAGGGCAACGCAGACGCTGGACTCCTTTAAAGCTGGACTAAAAACATTTTTATTCAGGAAGGCATTTCTGGCCTTGTGTTAAATCGTATGTTAAAATGTTAAAAAGTTTTCTATTATGCTTATGTTAATTCATTTTTATTTTATTGTATTATTATAGTTCGTTTTTAATATGTTGGCACTCTGAGATTCTTTTGAATGAAGAGTGCATTACAAATAAAATAAATTATTATTATTATTTAAAAAAAGTAGTGTTTGTGCGAGCACCCGAGATTGATGACCTAAACAGCACCTCATATGAAGATTGTCTACAGCTCAAAGATGTGTTGAGTGTCAGAGACGGGGAAGAAAGAAAGAAAGAGGACATGGGGAGGGCGGGAGGGAATACAGTATTGTCATTGAAAAGGGTAGACACAAAAAAACATGACTACCTCGAGAAAACAGGCTCTGCACTCACTGTATTAATGGGGTGGATGATGAGTGTCTTTTCCTGACAGAATGTAATAACTACAACATCAGGGAGACCTACTTTTCAGAAACAGGACATTTGCTCTGGGTTTAGAAAAATATAAAGAGAAGAAAGATGATCATTCCTTGATCATTATTGTTCACATGAATAGGGTTTACGCCTGTTGTAATCTTAAAGTAAGAATTAAAGATAAATCAAAGCAAACATCTTGAATGACCACTTGAGAGCAATGACAGTATTGTAAACAGAAATGTCAAACAGTTACTGCAGCTCTGTAAAAGCCTGGGTCTGTTCATTCCTTATGGTGGAAAGACAGGTGACTCTCTGGGTAGATTCACCTACTGCCAGTGGTGGACGAAGTACAGATACCTTGTGTAAAATATTACTCCAGTAAAAGTGGAAGTATGCACTTTGAATTTCCACTTAAGTAGAAGTATAAAAGTATTTGTCTTCATATATACTTAAGTATTAAAAGTAAAAGTACCTTGATGAATTATGGTTCTAATGGCCTTTTATCATTTTCACATCAGAGCTCCTGCTCAATCAACTGATATAAGGTGAAAATACTAATGCCACTCTTTAAATAGTGTCTTACATTTGTCTATTAAAAAGAGTATAAGCACAAAACATTGAAAGCTATCTATTGCCATTAGGTAAGACCAAGTGGTTATGAAATAACAGCACTAGAGAACAATTATTTAATTTTACATTTATTTGTAACTTAGTTGCACATTTAATTCTAAAAAATGTAGAGTAAAACATAAGTTCATTTACTATATCATATCTGTATGTCTGTGTTACCCTTAAACTCATAAATCCTGATTTATGTTTCAAAGAATGATAAAT